>NW_025321535.1:0-13669 GCF_019176455.1 Solea senegalensis
CCAACTGGGTCATGTGCTAAGTGCCTGCCACATCAAGGGGGGTGGAGCACTGCCCAAAAGACTTCTCATGGTGAGTCGAAGCCTGGTGCTAAACAGTCCTGCCCAGTGTGACGGTCACGGAGCGACCGCACAGAGAAGCCCTCCAGGCTGATGAAACACACACACACACACACACACACACACCTTCTTATAAAAGGATGTTAGCAGCTGTGCTTGTTCATGCAGCGGTTGCCGCGGGCGAGTGCGGAGCAGCCACGGTGCGCCTCTGCAGAAGAGGAGACGCACAGGATTGTTCAGGATGCGGTGGATAGTTAAGGTGCTCAAGCAGGGGCGCAACCTTGAGCTTGGAATAAACGTAGCATGGACATGGTTTACCGGTTGTGCTGGAGGGGTTGTTGTGGTCCGCAGTCTGGCCGCGTCTGTCCGGCAGCGAAAAGTAGCCGGCCAGAAACGTGAACATTTATTTGGTTCCGGGCCTAATTGGCTTAGTCCACAGTCATTATGACCATGGGGATGACAGAGGTGGGTCTTGATCAAACCCCCTCTGTGATGTGTCCTTTTTCATGGGCAAGAGAGTGGACTGTTTAGTATTTATTTTGTAAATCTGTCTCTTTTTGACAACTAAGAACATGTACTTTGGTTTAGAGTCTGTCTTGTTATTTATGTATTAATTACTGGTTATATGTTCCCCCTTAAGTGTAAATGGTGCTGGCCACCTGCTATATGTTTGTGCATCCAGTCTATGTCAGTGAGTCTTGCCCATGTTGCGTGTGAGCACTGTGACTCTCACTCTGCCTCTGATTTTTCCTGGCCAAACCCACACCCTTGACAGCACCCTCGGCTACCATCACACCCACCAGCCACAGATAAAAATTATTTCTGACTCAGGCTCTTTGCTCGTGCCTGTTTTCATAGACTCTGGTGCAGGCTAGCATTATGAACTCTTCTCTCACCAGGAAACCTTCGAGGTGAGAGCTGTAGATGGCAGCCCTCTGGGTAGGATTACCCACCACACCCAGTCAGTGACCGTAGTTTTCCCGGACTCTCACACAGAAAAGCTAAGCTTCCACGTCCTTGACTGACTCACCAGATTATTTTAGGGCACCCGTGGCTGGTCACCCACAATCCTAATTTTGACTGGGTTAGTGGAAAGATAACCGGCTGGGGCCCGAAATGTGCCGACATCTGTCTTCCAAAAGCCCACAGCTCCCTTCCCACTAACCCTGACTTCACCAACGTACCGCCATGCTACCATGACCTCGCCGAGGTGTTCAGTAAGGCAAAAGCCACCTCCTTGCCACCTCATCGCCCTTATGACTGTGCCATAGACCTGTTACCAGACAGCACCCCTCTTAGGGGTAAGCTTTATTCTCTTTCAGCCCCAGAGCGCAGAGCCATGGAGGACTATGTTAGGGATTCCCTAGCCACCGGTCTCATCCGTCTCTCTTCTTCCCCTGCTGGAGCTGGATTTTTCTTTGTGGAGAAGAAGGATAAGACCCTCCAGCCCTGCATAGACTACCGTGGTCTCAATGCCACCATCACCATCAAGAACAGGCACCCCCTCCCCCTCATCTCCACAGCCTTTGAACTGTTGGAGGGGGCGAAGATCTTCACGAAACTAGATCTACGTAATGCCTACCATCTTGTCAGGATCAAAGAAGGGGACAAGTGGAAGACCGCTTTCAACACTCCCACCGGACATTATGAGTATCTGGTTATGCCTTTTGGTTTAACAAATGCCCCAGCGGTATTTCAGAACTTGGTTAATGATGTCCTTCGCAATATGCTTAATGTTTTTGTCTTTGTGTACCTAGATGACATCCTGATCTTTTCCCCCGATGAAAAGACTCACACCCGCCATGTCCGCACTGTGCTTCAGTGGTTACTCCAGAACCAGCTGTTTGTGAAAGCAGAGAAGTGTGAGTTCCACAAGCCCTCGGTCTCGTTCCTTGGGTTCGTGCTTGCTGAGGGGGAGGTCAGGATGGACCCTGAGAAGGTTTCGGCAGTGGCGGATTGGGCCACTCCCACTTCACGTAAAGAGGTTCAGAGGTTTATGGGGTTTGCTATTTTTTATAGAAAATTTATACGTAACTACAGCACCATTGCCTCACCCCTGCACGAACATTTGTCTGGAGCCATGAGTGTGAAACTGCATTTAAGAGCCTTAAGAGGAGCTTCACCTCCGCCCCTGTCCTCATCCTCCCAGACCCCAGCCAGAAGTTCGTGGTAGAGGTAGACGCCTCAGACGTTGGTGTTGGAGCAATCCTCTCCCAATTTTGCTCCAAAGATGGTAAACTACACCCTTGTGCCTTCTTGCCTAAGAAACTCACTTCTGCCGAACAAAACTAAGATATTGGTGACCGCAAGCTGCTGGCAGTCAAGGTGGCCCTGGAGGAGTGGAGACACTGGCTGGAGGGAGTCTCCCAGCCATTTCAGGTCTGGACCGATCACAAGAATCTGGAGTACCTCAAATCAGCTAAGAAGCTAAATGCAAGGCAAGCTAAATGGGCAATTTTCTTCAGCCGCTTTAACTTTACCCTCTCATACCGACCAGGTTCCAAGAATCTCAAGCCTGACTCCTTAACCCAAGACAATCCTTCCCACGACATGCTTCATATCAGTCCTTTCATGGGAGATAGAGGGTAAGGTTAAGGCGGCAGCCAATGGTGTCACTGTTCCTCCTGATTGCCCTGCGGACAAGCTTTTTGTGGTCCAGGCTCTCAGGGGGGAGGTGATCCATTGGGCCCACACAAACAAGACTGTCTGTGAAGAAAACCTTGTTTGTAATACAGCAGCGTTTTTGGTGGCCTGAGATGGTCTCTGATGTCACTAATTATTTCAATGCCTGCTCTGTTTGTGCAACTAACAAAGCTTCTCATCGGAAACCGTCGGGAGAACTCAGGCCCTTGCCAATCCTTCAACGCCCCTGGTCCCACATCTCCATGGACTTTGTCACAGGACTCCCACCTTCATACGGTACACATACACTGTGGTTTTGACGGTGGTGGACAGATTCTCTAAAATGGTTCACTTTGTTCCCCTGCAAAAGCTTCCCTCCGCCAAGGAAACAGCGGAGGTCATGTTGAATAACATTTTCAGCATACATGGTTTCCCAGTAGACATTGTTTCAGACCGAGGTCCCCAGTTCATCTCACACTTTTGGAAGGAGTTCTGCAGTCTTCTTGGGGCCACAGTCAGCCTCTCCTCAGGCTTCCATCCTCAGACCAATGGCCAATTGGAGCGCCTTAACCAGGAGTTGGAGACTGGCCTCCGCATCACTGCCTCCCAGGACCCTGAAACCTGGTCCCAAAGACTGGTTTGGGTCGAGTTTGCCCACAACTCGCTCCCCTGTTCATCCACTGGTCTGTCCCCCTTCCACATTGTCCACGGTTACCAACCATCTCTCTTCCCCTCCACAGACCGTGTGTCCTCTGTGCTCTCCGCATTGGCCTTGGTGAGCCGCTGCAGGAGAACCTGGGAGCGGGCCCGCCAGAACCTCCTTCGGCAGTCTAAGTCCTACAAGGCAGCCGCGGATAGCAAAAGGACCCCTGCTCCACACTATCGCAGCGGCCAAAGAGTGTGGTTATCCACCAAGAACCTGCCTCTTCGGGTGGAATCCAAGAAGCTGGCTCACAGGTTTGTCGGTCCATTTCCCATCGCCAAGGTGATCAACCCTGTCTCTGTCCAGCTTAAACTACCAAGGTCAATGCGGGTGCACCCCACCTTCCACGTCAGCCACATCAAACCCGTCAAGACCAGTCCTCTCGTCCCTCCGGCCAAGCCCCCTCCTTCCACCCGATTCATCGACAATGACCCAGTGTTTACCGTCAAGAAGCTCCTGTCTTCTCGCCGTCGGCGCCGGGGGCTCCAGTACCTTGTGGACTGGGAGGGCTATGGGCCTGAGGAGCGCTCCTGGGTTCCTTCCAGGTTCATCTTGGACCCTTCCCTCATCCGGGACTTTCATGCCGCCCACCCTGACGCGCCTGGGCCTTCAGGAGCCGGCCCTTGAGGGGGGGGTACTGTCATGATCTGTCACCTCCGTTAAGTGTTTTGTTTTGTTTCTCCCTTCATGTTCCATGTCTTGTCTTCCTGCTATTATTTTGAAATCACTCACCCTTGTCTCTGTTTCAGGTTCCTGTCTACCCCGCCCCCTTCCTTGTTGGCGTGCACCTGATCCCTGATTGTGTCTACCACACCTGCATTCTATCACTCCCTAATCAAGCACTGCCTATATTCCCATTATATTCGCCAGTTTGTTGTAGTTCATAGCTCACGTTCCAGCACTCTTTTTCACAGCCATAGTCTTGTCTTCTCGTGTTTTTTAACCTTGCCTGCCTTTTTTGACCTTGCCTCTTTGCCTAACGTTTCTGTACCTCTGCCTGATCTCTTTGACCTCCCGTGTATCGAAACTCTGCCTGGAATTAAACTCTGTTACAGACTGATTCGTGTTCTGAGTCCTGCATTTGAGTCCCTTGTTCTGTTCAGCCATAGTTCATGATAATGACGTATTTATAGTTTGGCAGCGACGCTATCAGAGGTGATCAGCCCCGTGGACACTCACTGCGTACAGTGCGTGGGGCAGAGCAGCGTAACCTCGGCCTGTATTGATGAAATGATCCACTGACATCGCTGTCATTAGATTAAGCCTCATCACAGAGCGTTGATAAATGAACAATAAATAAATAATAACAAATACTCTTAATAAATGCGTATATATTATTTTCTCATTTTAAATATTTAACTTAATTTATTAATATATTTTTTATAGAAATATGTGTTCTCATGTATTATTATTCTGTACTTTTATTTTGAAGTTGTATGTTCAGTGGAGGTCACCTGAGTCTCTTGGGCCAATGAGGTGTTGTGATTTTTTTTTTTTTTCAGCTATGTAAGTTACAGACAGACAGACAGACAGACAGACGACTTTATTAATCCCTTTGGGAGGTTCCCTCGGGGAAATTAACAGCTCCAGCATCCATACACAGCACTGTTAAAAATAGAGAATAGAATAAAATAAGATAGGAATAAAAATAAAAATATGAAAATAACAATGAAAGTGACCCATGCTATATATATGTATGTATACCTACATACACACAACACATGTATACATATATACATACACACATACATATATATGCATACATACACATACATATATACACATACATATATATATATATATATATATATATATATATATATATATATATATATATATACATATACATATACACACACACATAGGTACACACACACATAGGTACACACACACCTAGAGTTACCCCGTAATGCAGGGTTTTATTGCACATGTCTATGGTTTTATTGCACATTATGTTATTGTTGTGGTTGTTGTTTGTTTAGTTCGTACCGTTTTTTTTATTTTTTTATTTGTTTGCCCTCCTCCCCCCCAGTGAGGAGTTGTACAGTTTGATAGCCCGGGGGACAAACGAGTCCCCCAGCCTGTTCGTCCTGTATTTTGGGAGGAGCAGCCTGTTGCTGAGGCTTCTGTGGCTCCTCTGGCTGCTGATGACAGTGTGCAGAGGGTGGCTGGCATTGTCCAGGATGCTCAGCAGTTTGTCCACAGTTTTTCTCTCTGCCACTGTCACCAGAGGGTCCAGCCTCATTCCTAACACCGAGCCGGCCCGCCTGATGAGTTTTTCCAGTCTGTGGAAGTCTGCCTTAGTTGTGCTCCCGCCCCAGCACACCACGGCGTAGGAGAGAACACTGGCAACCACAGACTGGTAGAACATCCACAGGAGCTTTTTGCAGATGTTAAAGGATCGTAGCCTCCTCAGGAAGTACAACCTGCTCTGGGCCTTCTTGTACAGATGCCTTGTGTTGCTTGTCCAGTCCAGCTTGTTGTCCAGCCACAGCCCAAGATATTTGTAGGTCTGAACGACCTCCACCTCCTCTGCTCCTATTAGAACTGGTCTCGAACTGGGTCTGTCCCTCCTGAAGTCGATGACCAGTTCCTTGGTCTTAGAGGTGTTGAGCTGCAGGTTATTGATGTGGCACCAGACAACAAAGTTCCTCACCAGGCTCCTATATTCCTCTTCCTCTTCATTGTCTCTGATACACCCCATGATGGCCGTGTCGTCTGCGAACTTCTGTATGTGACAGAGTGAAGAGGATGGGAGACAGCACAGTCCCCTGAGGAGCTCCGATGTTGCTGACCACCGTGTCAGACGTGATGTCCTTCAGCCTGACATACTGTGGTCTGTCTGTGAGGTAGCTGGAAATCCAAGCAACCAGGCAGGGGTCCACTCGCATTCTGGTGAGTTTTTCTTTTAGTACAAGGGGCTGGATGGTGTTGAAGGCACTCGAAAAGTCCAAAAAGAGGATCCTGACTGTGCCACTTCCCTTGTCCAGATGCGAGTGGGCTCGGTGTAGGAGGTAGAGAATGGCATCATCTACACTGACCTCTGCCCGATAGGCAAACTATAGGGTGTCCTCAGCGTGCTGTACCTGAGGCCTGAGGAGGTTGAGGAAGAGCCGCTCCAGAGTCTTCATCAGATGTGAAGTAAGTGCCACCGGTCTGAAGTCATTCAGCTCGCTGGGCCGGTTCTTTTTTGGAACTGGAACGATGCATGCCGAGTTGTAGGTTCAGGTTGAAAACCCGTTGGAGTGGCTCCCCGAGTTCTGCAGCACAGGTTTTGAGGAGCCGTGGACACACCTGGTCTGGTCCTGCTGCTTTCCGGGGCCGGAGCTTCCTTAGTTCTCCCCTCACCTGATCAGCTGTGAAGCAGGGAGGTGGCTGAGAGGAGGGAAGGGGGGGGGATGGCTGGTGTCAGAGAGAGGTGGGAGTGGGAGGGCAGGTTGGGGGGTGGCTGTGGTCGCAGGAGGGGAGGAGGAGGGGAAGGTTCCACTGTGCCACCTGGGTGGGGATGTGCTAGGAGGGGGAGGGGAGCAGGCTTCAGTGAGGGCCGCAGTGAGGGTGGGAGGTGGGGTGGAGTGGCTGAATCTATTGAAGAAGGTATTCAGATTGTTTGCCCTCTCCACTCCTCCCCCCTCTGTCCTGGGTTTGGCTTTGTGGCCTGTGATGGTTTTGACACCTTCCCAGACCTCCCTCATGTTGTTATCCCTCAGTTTCTGCTCCACTTTCCTCCTGTAGGAATCCTTTGCCTCCCTCAGGCAGAGTTTCACCTCCCGCTGTGCTGCTTTCATCTCCTCTCTGTCATTAGTCCTGAAGGCCTTCTTCTTCTTGTTGAGGACGGCCTTGACTTCCTGTGTTACCCATGGTTTGTTATTAGGATAACACCGAACAGTCTTGGTGGGGGCGACCACGTCTGCACAGAAGTTGAGATAGTCTGTGAGACAGTGAGTCATCCCCTCAATG
The DNA here is from genome assembly GCF_019176455.1 of Solea senegalensis. Classification (NCBI taxonomy): domain Eukaryota; kingdom Metazoa; phylum Chordata; class Actinopteri; order Pleuronectiformes; family Soleidae; genus Solea; species Solea senegalensis. The sequence continues at coordinate 7,340 of NW_025321535.1, forward strand.
TCCTCAACATGCTCACCCAGCAACACATCCCAGTCCGTGGTATCAAAACAGTCTCTCAGTGCCTCCTCAGCTTCAGGAGTCCATCTCCTGATGGAGCGAGTGATGACAGCCTGCCTTTTGACCAGGGGGGTGTATTGGGGCTGTATGTACACCAGGTTGTGGTCTGACTTTCCCAGTGGGGGTAGGGCGGTGACTCTGTATGCTTACGTTTAACGGTATACAGTAAGTCAATCATCCTATTCTTCCTGGTGGGGCAGTTAACAACCTGGTGAAAAGCAGCCAGGGTAGAGTCCAGGGTGACATTATTAAAGTCTCCAGAAATAATTATGAAGGCTTCAGGATGTTGCCTCTGCAGCCGTGCTGTGACTTTAAGAATCTCATCACAAGCAGCGTCTGCTTTAGCCTGCGCCTTGACCTCCGGAGGAATGTAAACACACAGGGCGATCACGTGACTGAACTCCCTCGGCAGATAGTATGGCCGCAGGCTAACGGCAAGCAGCTCCAGATTCGGGTCACACAAAGCCGCCTTCACGGTGACATGGCCGGGGTTACACCATCGGTTGTTGACGTAAATGATGAGCCCCCCACCTCTGCATTTGCCGCATGCCTCCGCGTTCCTGTCGGCTCTCACCGCAGTAAATCCCCGCAGGTCCAAGTTAGCATCCGGTATGCTGTTGGTTAGCCATGTCTCCGTCAGGATGAACAAGCTGCACTCCCGATAGATCCACTGGTTCTCCAAAGCGGCCAGCTCGTCCATCTTATTCGGCAGTGAATTGACGTTCCCCATAATCACGGAGGGAAGCGATGGTTTGAAGCGCCTCCGGTTCTCCGCTAGCCTAGCCTTTAGCTTGGCCCCAGCCTTACAGCCCCGGTAGCTCCTCCGCAGCTCCGCTGGGATGTTGTGCCTCAGTCCGTCTGTTGTCCTCCTGAGAGCCAGTAACTTCTCTCGAGAATAAGTGAGAGAGCTGGCTCCTGTGTGTGTTTTAAAGTTCAGTGTATCCATGGGATACATGTTAAATCCTTCACAAAGAAGTTTAAAGGTATTTAAAAGAGTAAAAAAGAGGTAAAAGTGTAGAAAAGAAGAAAGTGCTGCGGAGCGACTGGAAATGCTGCCGTCTCCTACAGTGCAATCACTGTGGCCAAGACATGGTGTTGACTAATCCCTCCTAAAATGGCAGAAGAGATAGAAAATGTAACAAGTACCATGTGGAAAATAGATATATTACAGCAGAGCATGTGTATGTATATGTATGTCCACAGGATCCAAACAACAAATCTATCGATCACCATCGAATGACAGCGATGTCAGCGGATCATTTCATCAATACAGGCAGAGTTACTGCTGCTCTGTGCTCTGAGAAAGTATCTCAGAGCACAGATCTTTTTTTTTTCAATGTCCCTTTAGGGGCTCTGTACTTATCCCTGCTGAATGCGCACACAAAAAGACACCAATAGAAAAACACATCCAAACAGTGGAATCATTGCAAAATCAAACACTGAAGGTATATAACATATCTTATAAGATTTTAACTTTATTTGTGAGGTTTAAGTCATGGGACAGTAGAAAAATTAAAACAATCAGAAAACAACCTTTGACCTTTCCAAAGGCTGCACAGGTCTGAAACTTGGCACCCGGGATTAGCATTAGTCACAGGAAACACACACGGAAAAATCAGACTCCTGGCTTAATGCCTTTAGGAATTATTACAAAAAACAAACCCGAACGGCTGACCTTCGACCTTTCCAAAGGTTGCACGGGTCTGAAACTCAGCACCCTAGATCAGCCTTAGTCCCTGATACACATACGGAAAAATCAGACTCCTGGCTTAATGCCTTTAGGAATTATTACAAAAAACACACCAAACGGCTGACCTTTGACCTTTCGGAAGGTTGCACAGGTCTGAAACTCGGCACCCTAGATCAGCTATGGTCCTTGATACACATACTGAAAATCAGACTCCTGGCTTAATGCCTTACAAATTATTACAAAACACACTGAACGGGTTGACCTTTTGACCTTCCAAGGTTAATTGGTCTGAAACTCAAATTTAGATTAGCATTAGTCACTGAAACACACACGGAAAAATCAGACTCCTGGCTTAATGCCTTTAGGAATTATTATTACAAAACACACCCAAACGGGTTGACCCTTGACCTTCCGGTTGCATTATAATCTGAAACTCAGCAACCTAGATCATTCTTAGTTCCTGATACACATATGGAAAAATCAGACTCCTGGCTTAATGCCTTTAGGAATTATTCCAAAAAACACACCCAAACAGCTGACCTTTGACCTTTCCGAAGGTTGCACAGGTCTGAAACTCAGCATCCTCTATCAGCCTTAGTCCCTGATACACATACGGAAAAATCAGACTCCTGGCTTAATGCCTTTAGGAATTATTACAAAAAACACACCCAAACTGCTGACCTTTGACCTTTACGAAAGATGCACAGGTCTGAAACTCGGCACTGGGGATTGGCCTTAGTCCCTGATACACATACGGAAAAATTAGACTCCTGGCTAAATGGCTTTAGGAATTATTACAAAACACACCTAACTGCTGACCTTGACCTTAATAAGGTTGCACAGGTCTGAAATCGCACTCTAGATCAGCGTCTTAGTCCCTGATACACATAATGAAAAATCAGACTCCTGGCTTAATGTCTTTACAAATTATTACAAAACACACACCAGAACGGCTGAACTTTGACCTTTCCAAAGGTTGCACAGGTCTGAAATTCAGCATCCTAGATCAACCTTAGTCCCTGATACACATATGGAAAAATCTGACACCTGGCTCAATGCCTTTAGGAATTATTACAAAAAACACACCCAAACTGCTGACCTTTGACCTATCCGAAGGTTGCACAGGTCTGAAACTCGTTACCCGCGATTAGCCTTAGTCCCTGATACACATACGGAAAAATCAGACTCCTGACTCAATGCCTTTTTTTTCTCAAAGATATTTTTATTGAGTTTTAACATTTTACAAAATCACAAGAAACCTTATCTAACCCAAGCCCACCCCTCAAAACACACCATTAACCATTACCTAGCCAGACACATTCACAAATTAATAAACAGAATAACCACCAACTGTGCTTAATTCCTTGAGTGGTCCAGGTAACAGCTGGAAGTTCAGGTTCTACTCTGAAAAAGTAAAATTAAGTAAAACAAGATAGAAAAGAGAATATATACATAAACATATATATACATATATATATATATATATACCGTATTTTCCGCACTATAAGGCGCACCTAAAAACCTCAAATGTTCTCAAAAGCCGACAGTGCGCCGTATAATCCGGACGAGACGGAGCCGGGCATGTTGGATCCCGTATTCGCCCAACTGTTTAATTCGGACACTGAAGAAGAAGAATTCGAGGGATTCGCAGATGAGGAATAACTTGATAAAGTGAGCTTTACATGTTTATTTTGTGTGTTGTGTTGTGTGACATTAACGTTTGAGCAACGTTGAGTTATTTATATATTGTTATTGCTTTGCACTATTTCGAGTGTTACTATATTGTGATAGCACTAACGTTTGATTTACCGTAACAGTATCAGACTGTTTTTTACGTGTTTATTGAATCCAGGAAAAGTTCCCCTCCACTATGTGATATAAATGTTGCACTACATGTTATACCCTGCTGTTGTTAAAAGTTAAACGAAATACCACATCACATAAAACAGCTGTTTATTCATGTTGGGAGTAAACGGAGTTGTCAGAACGCTGGTTTGTAATCTATAAATAAAGTTTGACTGACCTATATGACTGTTTTGTTGACATTCCCTTTAGCGCAGCTCCATCTAATGAATGCATAACGTAACCCCAGCCTCTACTGTAGCGTCTATTCTATGCGCCTTATAATGCAGTGCGCCTTATATATGGACAAAGTTTTAAAATAGGCCATTCATTGAAGGTGCGCCTTATAATCCGGTGCGCCTTATAATCCGGTGCGCTTTATAATCCGGTGCGCCTTATAGTGCGGAAAATACGGTACATATAAATTATGAACCCACAGATGGGTCAAAAGCAGGCATCAGGCCAATTTTTACACTTGATATTGGTAGCATAAAAACAAGAAAAGTGTGAGGGATCCAGTCCCTATGTTGATTTAAAATTATGAAAGTATTCCAGAAAGGGTCCCCACACTTTCTGAAACTTTTCTTTGGAGTTACAGATTGAGTAATGTATTTTTTCGAGATTTAGACAAGACATAACATCTCTCAACCACTGAGCGTGAGTGGGCGGGACAGCATCTTTCCATCGCAGCAATATTGCACGCCTGGCCAGGAGAGAGGCGAAAGACAAAGCTCGCCGTTTAGCTGGGGTCAGGCACACATCGACCCCACCCTTTTTTTCCAAAAAGACCGACCAAAGGGTTGGGCTCTATGTTCAAATTGACAATCAGGGATAAGGTTTGGAAAACTTCCTTCCAGTATTTCTCAAGGCTAGGACATGTCCAAAACATGTGGACGAGCGAAGCCTCTGCTCTCTTACATTTGTCGCACCAGGGATCCACATCTGGGCGAAAACGAGATAATTTGGCTTTGGATATATGGGTCCTGTGTACAACTTTGAATTGCAGCAAGCAGTGATGGGCACAAAGCGAAGTTGAGTTTTTCAATTTAAGAATTGTGTCCCACATTTCGTCTGACAAGGACAAACCCAGATCTAGCTCCCATGCAATTTTAATGTTGTCGAGTGGGGCCTGTCTTATACCTAGCAGTTTATTATAGACAATTGAGATCAAACCCCTGCGTGATGGCTGTAAATTGAGAAGTGCATCAGCAATGTTCACATCAGGTGCCTGAGGGAAGCTTGGTATCTGACAGCGAAGAAAATGTCTTATTTGTAGATACCTGAAAAAATTTGACTTTGGAAGATTAAACTTCTCAGTTAGTTGCTCAAATGATACAAAATTATTATCTATGAAAAGATCCCTGAACGCTCAATACCCAGTCTCCACCATTCCTGGAATGTTGTGTCCAATAAGGAAGGTTGAAAAAAGTGATTGGCAGTAATGGGACTCAAGAGGCAAAAATCAAAGGAGCCAAAGTGTCTCCTGAACTGAGCCCACACCCTCAACGTATGCCAGACAACTGGATTATCTGTGGGTTTATTTGGTGGGACAGGAAGTTTAGATCCAATAAGTGCTGAAACTGAACAGCTTTTAGCAGAACCCAACTCCATTGCCACCCATGAAGGGCATTCAGATCGATTGTAAAAATAAGACCAAAATGTAAGACAACGAATGTTGGCTGCCCAATAGTAAAAACGAAAATTAGGTAGCGCCATACCCCCCTCTCCTTTAGGTCTATGGAGATGGACCTTATTTAACCTAGGATGCTTCCCTTTCCATAGGATGATATAACAGAATCCAATGTATCAAAAAATGATTTAGTGAATGAAGATTGGTACTGATTGGAATGCATACAAAAATTTAGGGAGAATATTCATTTTGATAGAATTAATTCGGCCAACCAAAGACATAGAAAGGGGTGACCACTGGGTCAGGCACCGCCTTGTGTGATTTAGCAAGGTAAGAAAATTTTCTTTGAAAAGACACTTGTGCTTCTTCGTAACTATAATACCTAAGTAAGTGCATTTGTTTTCCACAATCCTAAAAGGGAGGTTGGAGTAGTCTGATGCCGGTGTCCCCTCACTGAAAAGTTCAGATTTGTTTAGATTTAATTTGTATCCTGAAAACTGGCTGAAATCATTCAGTGGGGATAACATGGCAGGCAGAGAGATATCTGGATGTGAGATAAAACTTAACAAGTCGTCTACATATAGGGCCACTTTATGTTCCAATGGCTCTATGGCCAGGTCAAATAATAGGGGGCTTAGAGGACACCCTTGTAAATGGTTGTGATAGCTTTGAGTTGGTAAGGACAGAAGCAGTGGGGTTTGAGTACAGTAATTTAATCCAGGTGATAAAATTCGGACCAAAGCCAAATTTCCCCAAGGTCTTAAATAAATATACCCACTCTATCCGGTCAAACGCTTTCTCCGTGTCTAAAGAAAGGACACACTCAGGAGTTTCGGTAGGAATAACGATGCTTGACAAAGCCAGTTTGGTCTTCAGATATGACGGAGGGTAAAATGTTCTCCAACCTTCGGGCCAAAACTTTAGCCAGAATTTTAACATCAACATTTAATAAAGAGATCGGTCTATATGAAGAGCACTCCGTCGGATCCTTGCCTTTCTTTGCAATAAGGGTGATACATGCTTCACAAAATGATGCCGGAAGCTTACTCTGCTTGAATGAGTCAGACAGCACTATGCTTAGCTGCGATGAAAGTAGTGAGGAAAATGTCTT
>NW_025321536.1:0-11476 GCF_019176455.1 Solea senegalensis
TGTCGTCCAAAATTTGATAAAAAAAAAGGCATACTTTATTATGTCGACCAAAATATGACTAAAAAGTCAGATTTTAGTATGACGTCCCAAATGTGACAAAAATGTCACAGGTTAGTGTGTTGTCCAAAATGTGACAAAAGTGTCACAGGTTATTGTGTTGTCCAAAATGTGACAAAAATATCATTATGTTGTCCATAGTTTGACAAAATGTCACAGTTTATTATGTGTTCAAAAATGTGACAAAAACGTCATAGGTTAATATGTCGTCCAAAATGTCATAGTTTAGTATGTCGACCACAATGTTTCAAAAAAAGTCATACTTTAGTTTGGTACCATAAAAACACAAACATATCTACGACCTGTAGATATAACTAGTTCTATATGATTTTCTGATTTTCCAGTATGTGTAGTAGGAGTTAAGGCTAATTAAGTATACAAAGTTTCAAAACTCGGAAACAGAAAGTTCAAAGGTCAACCATTTTGGTGGTAATCCGTCCATTATATAAGATATACTTCTGTACACTCAGTGTTTAATATTGCAAGGATTTCACTGTTTGGATGTTTTCGTGCGCATTCAGCTGAGATAAGGCTGTTTCATGATTGTTTTAATTTCTATACTGTCCCATAACTTAAACCTCACAAATGAAGTTAATATCTTAAAACATTTAGTTCTGTCCCTTCAGTGTTTGATTCTGCAAGGATTTCACTGTTTTGGACCTGTTTTTCCATTTGTGTCTGTTTTGGTGAATAATTCAGCTGAGATAAGGCTGTTTCATGTTTTTTTTTCATTTCTCTACTGTCCCATAATATAAACCTCACAAATGAACTTAGCATCTTATAAGATATACTTAAGTATTCTCAGTGTTTGAAATTGAGAGGATTTCACTGTTTGGATGTTTTTTTCTATCTGTGTCTTTTTTTGTGCGCATTCACCCAAGATAAAGCTGTTTTGGGATTTGTATTCATTTTTTACTGTCTCATAATATAAACCTCACAAATGAAGTTATCATCTTATTAGATATACTTCTGTACTCTCAGTGTTTGATTTTGCTATGATTTCACTGTTTGGATGTGTTTTTCTATCTCTGTCTGTTTTTTTTCGCATTCAGCTGAGATAAAGCTGTCTTCGGATTTTTTTCGTTTCTCTACCATCCCATAACGTAAATCTCACAAATGATGTTAATATCTTAAAACATTTAGTACTGTCCCCTCAGTTTTTGATTTTGCAAGGATTTCAATTTTGGACCTGTTTTTCCATTTGTGTCTGTTTTTGTGAAAATTCAGCTGAGATAAGGCTGTTTCATGATTTTTTTTCATTTCTCTACTGTCCCAAGAAATAAACTTCACAAATGAACTTAGCATCTTATAAGATATAAGTCTGTACTCTCAGTGTTTAATTTTGCAAGCTTTTCACTGTTTGGATGTGTTTTACTATTTGTGTCTTTTTTTGTGCGCAAACCTCACAAATGAAATAAACATCTTAAATGATTTAGTTCTGTCCCCTCAGTTTTACATTTGGCAAGGATTTCACTATTTGGATGTGTTTTTCTTTTGGTGTCTATTAGTGTGCGCAATACGCTGAGATAAGGCTGTTTTCGAGTTTTTTTCATTTATCTACTGTCCAATAATCCAACCCTCACAAATGAACTTAGCATCTTATAAGATATACTTCTGTACCCTCAGTGTTTTATTCTGCAAGGAATTCGCTGTTTTGGATGTGTTTTAATATTTGTGTCTGTTTTTGTGCGCATTCAGCTGAGATAAGCCTGTTTGCATTTTTTTTCATTTTTCTACTGTCCCATAATATGAACCTCACAACTTAAGTTAACATCTAAGAATAATTGGTTCTGTATCCTCAGTGTTTGATTTTGTAAGGATTCGACTTTTTGGATGTGTTTTTCTGATCGTTTATTATTGTGTGCGCATTACGCTGAGATTAGGACAGCTAGGGAAACTTGGCGTTGCCACCGAAAGACCACTGCCCAAAGCTTCCACCAGAGGGAAAATGACGAGAAGTAAGCTCCGTCTTGAAGGATTCAAAAATGACATAGTTTAGAATATCATCCAAAATGTGACAAAAATGTCACAGGTTAGTGTGGTGACCAAAATTTGACAAAAAAGTCATAGTTTAGTATGTCGTCCAAAATTTGATAAAAAAAAAAGTCATACGTTAGTATGTCGTCCAAAATTTGACAAAAATGTCATAGTTAAGTATGTCGTCCAAAAAGTCACAAAAATGTCATAGTTACGTATGTCGTCCAAAAAGTGAGAAAAATGTCCTAGTTTAGAATGTCGTCCAAAATTTCAGAGAAATGTCAAAGTTTAGTATGTCGTCCAAAATTTGATAAAAAAATGGCATACTTTATTATGTCGACCAAAATATGACTAAAAAGTCAGATTTTAGTATGTCGTCCCAAATGTGACAAAAATGTCACAGGTTAGTGTGTTGTCCAAAATGTGACAAAAGTGTCACAGGTTATTGTGTTGTCCAAAATGTGACAAAAATATCATTATGTTGTCCATAGTTTGACAAAATGTCACAGTTTATTATGTGTTCAAAAATTCGACAAAAACGTCATAGGTTAGTATGTCGTCCAAAATGTCATAGTTTAGTATGTCGACCACAATGTTTCAAAAAAAGTCATACTTTAGTTTGGTACCATAAAAACACAAACATATCTACGACCTGTAGATATAACTATTTCTATATGATTTTCTGATTTTCCAGTATGTGTAGTAGGAATTAAGGCTAATTAAGTATACAAAGTTTCAAAACTCGGAAACAGAAAGTTCAAAGGTCAACCATTTTGGTGGTAATCCGTCCATTATATAAGATATACTTCTGTACACTCAGTGTTTAATATTGCAAGGATTTCACTGTTTGGATGTTTTCGTGCGCATTCAGCTGAGATAAGGCTGTTTCATGATTGTTTTCATTTCTATACTGTCCCATAACTTAAACCTCACAAATGAAGTTAATATCTTAAAACATTTAGTTCTGTCACTTCAGTGTTTGATTCTGCAAGGATTTCACTGTTTTGGACCTGTTTTTCCATTTGTGTCTGTTTTGGTGAATAATTCAGCTGAGATAAGGCTGTTTCATGTTTTTTTTTCATTTCTCTACTGTCCCATAACGTAAACCTCACAAATGAAGTCAACATCTTATGAGATATACCTAAGTATTCTCAGTGTTTGTATCTGCAAGGATTTCACTGTTTTGGACCTGTTTTTCCATTTGTGTCTGTTTTGGTGAATAATTCAGCTGAGATAAGGCTGTTTCATGATTGTTTTCATTTCTATACTGTCCCATAATATAAACCTCACAAATGAACTTAGCATCTTATAAGATATACTTAAGTATTCTCAGTGTTTGAAATTGAGAGGATTTCACTGTTTGGATGTTTTTTTCTATCTGTGTCTTTTTTTGTGCGCATTTACCCAAGATAAAGCTGTTTTTGGATTTGTATTCATTTTTTACTGTCTCATAATATAAACCTCACAAATGAAGTTAACATCTCATGAGATATACTTCTGTACCCTCAGTGTTTGATTTTGCAATGATTTCACTGTTTGGATGTGTTTTTCTATCTCTGTCTGTTTTTTTTCGCATTCAGCTGAGATAAAGCTGTCTTCGGATTTTTTTCGTTTCTCTACCATCCCATAACTTAAATCTCACAAATGATGTTAATATCTTAAAACATTTAGTACTGTCCCCTCAGTGTTTGATTTTGCAAGGATTTCAATTTTGGACCTGTTTTTCCATTTGTGTCTGTTTTTGTGAAAATTCAGCTGAGATAAGGCTGTTTCATGATTTTTTTTCATTTCTCTACTGTCCCAAGAAATAAACTTCACAAATGAACTTAGCATCTTATAAGATATAAGTCTGTACTCTCAGTGTTTAATTTTGCAAGTTTTTCACTGTTTGGATGTGATTTACTATTTGTGTCTTTTTTTGTGCGCAAACCTCACAAATGAAATAAACATCTTAAATGATTTAGTTCTGTCCCCTCAGTTTTACATTTGGCAAGGATTTCACTATTTGGATATGTTTTTCTTTTGGTGTCTATTCGTATGCGCAATACGCTGAGATAAGGCTGTTTTCGAGTTTTTTTCATTTATCTACTGTCCAATAATACAACCCTCACAAATGAACTTAGCATCTTATAAGATATACTTCTGTACCCTCAGTGTTTTATTCTGCAAGGAATTCGCTGTTTTGGATGTGTTTTAATATTTGTGTCTGTTTTTGTGCGCATTCAGCTGAGATAAGCCTGTTTGCATGATTTTTTTCATTTTTCTACTGTCCCATAATATGAACCTCACAACTTAAGTTAACATCTAAGAATAATTGGTTCTGTATCCTCAGTGTTTGATTTTGTAAGGATTCGACTTTTTGGATGTGTTTTTCTGATCGTTTATTATTGTGTGCGCATTACGCTGAGATTAGGACAGCTAGGGAAACTTGGCGTTGCCACCGAAAGACCACTGCCCAAAGCTTCCACCAGAGGGAAAATGACGAGAAGTAAGCTCCGTCTTGAAGGATTCAAAAATGACATAGTTTAGAATATCATCCAAAATGTGACAAAAATGTCACAGGTTAGTGTGTTGACCAAAATTTGACAAAAAAGTCATAGTTTAGTATGTCGTCCAAAATTTGATAAAAAAAAAGGCATACTTTATTATGTCGACCAAAATATGACTAAAAAGTCAGATTTTAGTATGTCGTCCCAAATGTGACAAAAATGTCACAGGTTAGTGTGTTGTCCAAAATGTGACAAAAGTGTCACAGGTTATTGTGTTGTCAAAAATGTGACAAAAATATCATTATGTTGTCCATAGTTTGACAAAATGTCACAGTTTATTATGTGTTCAAAAATGTGACAAAAACGTCATAGGTTAGTATGTCGTTCAAAATGTCATAGTTTAGTATGTCGACCACAATGTTTCAAAAAAAGTCATACTTTAGTTTGGTACCATAAAAACACAAACATATCTACGACCTGTAGATATAACTAGTTCTATATGATTTTCTGATTTTCCAGTATGTGTAGTAGGAATTAAGGCTAATTAAGTATACAAAGTTTCAAAACTCGGAAACAGAAAGTTCAAAGGTCAACCATTTTGGTGGTAATCCGTCCATTATATAAGATACACTTCTGTACACTCAGTGTTTAATATTGCAAGGATTTCACTGTTTTGATGTTTTCGTGCGCATTCAGCTGAGATAAGGCTGTTTCATGATTGTTTTCATTTCTATACTGTCCCATAACTTAAACCTCACAAATGAAGTTAATATATTAAAACATTTAGTTCTGTCCCTTCAGTGTTTGATTTTGCAAGGATTTCAATTATTGGACCTGTTTTTCCATTTGTGTCTGTTTTTGTGAAAAATTCAGCTGAGATAAGGCTGTTTCCCGATTTTTTTTTTCAATTCTCTGCTGTCCCATGATATTTACCTCACAAATGAAGTCAGCGACTTATAAGATTTAGTTCTGTCCCCTGAGCGATTGATTTTGCAATGACTTCAATGTTTGGATGTGTTTTTCTTTTGGTGTCTGTTCGTGTGCGCGATAAGATGAGATAATGCTGTTTTCGGATTGTTTTAATTTTTCTACTGTCCCATAACGTAAACCTCACAAATGAAGTCAACATCTTATGAGATATACCTAAGTATTCTCAGTGTTTGATTCTGCAAGGATTTCACTGTTTTGGACCTGTTTTTCCATTTGTGTCTGTTTTGGTTAATAATTCAGCTGAGATAAGGCTGTTTCATGTTTTTTTTTCATTTCTCTACTGTCCCATAATATAAACCTCACAAATGAACTTAGCATCTTATAAGATATACTTAAGTATTCTCAGTGTTTGAAATTGAGAGGATTTCACTGTTTGGATGTTTTTTTTCTATCTGTGTCTTTTTTGTGCGCATTCACCCAAGATAAAGCTGTTTTTGGATTTGTATTCATTTTTACTGTCTCATAATATAAACCTCACAAATGAAGTTAACATCTCATGAGATATACTTCTGTACCCTCAGTGTTTGATTTTGCAATGATTTCACTGTTTGGATGTGTTTTTCTATCTCTGTCTGTTTTTTTTCGCATTCAGCTGAGATAAAGCTGTCTTCGGATTTTTTTCGCTTCTCTACCATCCCATAACGTAAATCTCACAAATGATGTTAATATCTTAAAACATTTAGTACTGTCCCCTCAGTGTTTGATTCTGCAAGGATTTCACTGTTTTGGACCTGTTTTTCCATTTGTGTCTGTTTTGGTGAATAATTCAGCTGAGATAAGGCTGTTTCATGTTTTTTTTTCATTTCTCTACTGTCCCATAATATAAACCTCACAAATGAACTTAGCATCTTATAAGATATACTTAAGTATTCTCAGTGTTTGAAATTGAGAGGATTTCACTGTTTGGATGTTTTTTTCTATCTGTGTCTGTTTTTTTTCGCATTCAGCTGAGATAAAGCTGTCTTCGGATTTTTTTCGTTTCTCTACCATCCCATAACGTAAATCTCACAAATGATGTTAATATCTTAAAACATTTAGTACTGTCCCCTCAGTGTTTGATTTTGCAAGGATTTCAATTTTGGACCTGTTTTTCCATTTGTGTCTGTTTTTGTGAAAATTCAGCTGAGATAAGGCTGTTTCATGATTTTTGTTTCATTTCTCTACTGTCCCAAGAAATAAACTTCACAAATGAACTTAGCATCTTATAAGATATAAGTCTGTACTCTCAGTGTTTAATTTTGCAAGTTTTTCACTGTTTGGATGTGTTTTACTATTTGTGTCTTTTTTTGTGCGCAAACCTCACAAATGAAATAAACATCTTAAATGATTTAGTTCTGTCCCCTCAGTTTTACATTTGGCAAGGATTTCACTATTTGGATGTGTTTTTCTTTTGGTGTCTATTCGTGTGCGCAATAATCTGAGATAAGGCTGTTTTCGAGTTTTTTTCATTTATCTACTGTCCAATAATCCAACCCTCACAAATGAACTTAGCATCTTATAAGATATACTTCTGTACCCTCAGTGTTTTATTCTGCAAGGAATTCGCTGTTTTGGATGTGTTTTAATATTTGTGTCTGTTTTTGTGCGCATTCAGCTGAGATAAGCCTGTTTGCATGATTTTTTTAATTTTTCTACTGTCCCATAATATGAACCTCACAACTTAAGTTAACATCTAAGAATATTTGGTTCTGTATCCTCAGTGTTTGATTTTGTAAGGATTCGACTTTTTGGATGTGTTTTTCTGATCGTTTATTATTGTGTGCGCATTACGCTGAGATTAGGACAGCTAGGGAAACTTGGCGTTGCCACCGAAAGACCACTGCCCAAAGCTTCCACCAGAGGGAAAATGACGAGAAGTGAGCTCCGTCTTGAAGGATTCAAAAATGAGATAGTTTAGAATATCATCCAAAATGTGACAAAAATGTCACAGGTTAGTGTGTTGACCAAAATTTGACAAAAAAGTCATAGTTTAGTATGTCGTCCAAAATTTGATAAAAAAAAAGTCATACGTTAGTATGTCGTCCAAAATTTGACAAAAATGTCATAGTTAAGTATGTCGTCCAAAAAGTCACAAAAATGTCATAGTTACGTATGTCGTCCAAAAAGTGAGGAAAAATGTCCTAGTTTAGAATGTCGTCCAAAATTTCAGAGAAATGTCAAAGTTTAGTATATTGTCAAAATCTGAAAAGTATCATCCTTCACTTTAGTTTGTCGCCCAAAATTTGACAAAAAAGTCATAATTTAGTATGTCATCCAAAATTTGATAAAAAAAAAGGCATACTTTATTATGTCGACCAAAATATGACTAAAAAGTCAGATTTTAGTATGTCGTCCCAAATGTGACAAAAATGTCACAGGTTAGTGTGTTGTCCAAAATGTGACAAAAGTGTAACAGGTTATTGTGTTGTCCAAAATGTGACAAAAATATCATTATGTTGTCCATAGTTTGACAAAATGTCACAGTTTATTATGTGTTCAAAAATGTGACAAAAACGTCATAGGTTAGTATGTCGTCCAAAATGTCATAGTTTAGTATGTCGACCACAATGTTTCAAAAAAAGTCATACTTTAGTTTGGTACCATAAAAACACAAACATATCTACGACCTGTAGATATAACTAGTTCTATATGATTTTCTGATTTTCCAGTATGTGCAGTAGGAATTAAGGCTAATTAAGTATACAAAGTTTAAAAACTCGGAAACAGAAAGTTCAAAGGTCAACCATTTTGGTGGTAATCCGTCCATTATATAAGATACACTTCTGTACACTCAGTGTTTAATATTGCAAGGATATCACTGTTTGGATGTTTTCGTGCGCATTAAGCTGAGATAAGGCTGTTTCATGATTGTTTTCATTTCTATACTGTCCCATAACTTAAACCTCACAAATGAAGTTAATATCTTAAAACATTTAGTTCTGTCCCTTCAGTGTTTGATTTTGCAAGGATTTCAATTATTGGACCTGTTTTTCCATTTGTGTCTGTTTTTGTGAAAAATTCAGCTGAGATAAGGCTGTTTCCCGATTTTTTTTTTCAATTCTCTGCTGTCCCATGATATTTACCTCACAAATGAAGTCAGCGACTTATAAGATTTAGTTCTGTCCCCTGAGCGATTGATTTTTCAATGACTTCAATGTTTGGATGTGTTTTTCTTTTGGTGTCTGTTCGTGTGCGCGATAAGATGAGATAATGCTGTTTTCGGATTGTTTTAATTTTTCTACTGTCCCATAACGTAAACCTCACAAATGAAGTCAACATCTTATGAGATATACCTAAGTACTCTCAGTGTTTGATTCTGCAAGGATTTCACTGTTTTGGACCTGTTTTTCCATTTGTGTCTGTTTTGGTGAATAATTCAGCTGAGATAAGGCTGTTTCATGTTTTTTTTTAATTTCTCTACTGTCCCATAATATAAACCTCACAAATGAACTTAGCATCTTATAAGATATACTTAAGTATTCTCAGTGTTTGAAATTGAGAGGATTTCACTGTTTGGATGTTTTTTTTCTATCTGTGTCTTTTTTGTGCGCATTCACCCAAGATAAAGCTGTTTTTGGATTTGTATTCATTTTTACTGTCTCATAATATAAACCTCACAAATGAAGTTAACATCTCATGAGATATACTTCTGTACCCTCAGTGTTTGATTTTGCAATGATTTCACTGTTTGGATGTGTTTTTCTATCTCTGTCTGTTTTTTTTTCGCATTCAGCTGAGATAAAGCTGTCTTCGGATTTTTTTCGTTTCTCTACCATCCCATAACTTAAATCTCACAAATGATGTTAATATCTTAAAACATTTAGTACTGTCCCCTCAGTGTTTGATTTTGCAAGGATTTCAATTTTGGACCTGTTTTTCCATTTGTGTCTGTTTTTGTGAAAATTCAGCTGATATAAGGCTGTTTCATGATTTTTTTTTCATTTCTCTACTGTCCCAAGAAATAAACTTCACAAATGAACTTAGCATCTTATAAGATATAAGTCTGTACTCTCAGTGTTTAATTTTGCAAGTTATTCACTGTTTGGATGTGTTTTACTATTTGTGTCTTTTTTTGTGCGCAAACCTCACAAATGAAATAAACATCTTAAATGATTTAGTTCTGTCCCCTCAGTTTTACATTTGGCAAGGATTTCACTTTTTGGATGTGTTTTTCTTTTGGTGTCTATTCGTGTGCGCAATAAGCTGAGATAAGGCTGTTTTCGAGTTTTTTTCATTTATCTACTGTCCAATAACCCAACCCTCACAAATGAACTTAGCATCTTATAAGATATACTTCTGTACCCTCAGTGTTTTATTCTGCAAGGAATTCGCTGTTTTGGATGTGTTTTAATATTTGTGTCTGTTTTTGTGCGCATTCAGCTGAGATAAGCCTGTTTTCATGATTTTTTTCATTTTTCTACTGTCCCATAATATGAACCTCACAACTTAAGTTAACATCTAAGAATATTTGGTTCTGTATCCTCAGTGTTTGATTTTGTAAGGATTCGACTTTTTGGATGTGTTTTTCTGATCGTTTATTATTGTGTGCGCATTACGCTGAGATTAGGACAGCTAGGGAAACTTGGCGTTGCCACCGAAAGACCACTGCCCAAAGCTTCCACCAGAGGGAAAATGACGAGAAGTAAGCTCCGTCTTGAAGGATTCAAAAATGACATAGTTTAGAATATCATCCAAAATGTGACAAAAATGTCACAGGTTAGTGTGTTGACCAAAATTTGACAAAAAAGGTCATAGTTTAGTATGTCGTCCAAAATTTGATAAAAAAAAGTCATACGTTAGTATGTCGTCCAAAATTTGATAAAAAAAAGGCATACTTTATTATGTCGACCAAAATATGACTAAAAAGTCAGATTTTAGTATGTCGTCCCAAATGTGACAAAAATGTCACAGGTTAGTGTGTTGTCCAAAATGTGACAAAAGTGTCACAGGTTATTGTTTTGTCCAAAATGTGACAAAAATATCATTATGTTGTCCATAGTTTGACAAAATGTCACAGTTTATTATGTGTTCAAAAATGTGACAAAAACGTCATAGGTTAGTATGTCGTCCAAAATGTCATAGTTTAGTATGTCGCCCACAATGTTTCAAAAAAAGTCATACTTTAGTTTGGTACCATAAAAACACAAACATATCTACGACCTGTAGATATAACTAGTTCTATATGATTTTCTGATTTTCCAGTATGTATAGTAGGAATTAAGGCTAATTAAGTATACAAAGTTTCAAAACTCGGAAACAGAAAGTTCAAAGGTCAACCATTTTGGTGGTAATCCGTCCATTATATAAGATACACTTCTGTACACTTAGTGTTTAATATTGCAAGGATTTCACTGTTTGGATGTTTTCGTGCGCATTCAGCTGAGATAAGGCTGTTTCATGATTGTTTTCATTTCTATACTGTCCCATAACTTAAACCTCACAAATGAAGTTAATATCTTAAAACATTTAGTTCTGTCCCTTCAGTGTTTGATTTTGCAAGGATTTCAATTATTGGACCTGTTTTTACATTTGTGTCTGTTTTTGTGAAAAATTCAGCTGAGATAAGGCTGTTTCCCGATTTTTTTTTCAATTCTCTGCTGTCCCATGATATTTACCTCACAAATGAAGTCAGCGACTTATAAGATTTAGTTCTGTCCCCTGAGCGATTGATTTTGCAATGACTTCAATGTTTGGATGTGTTTTTCTTTTGGTGTCTGTTCGTGTGCGCGATAAGATGAGATAAGGCTGTTTTCGGATTGTTTTAATTTTTCTTCTGTCCCATAACGTAAACCTCACAAATGAAGTCAACATCTTATGAGATATACCTAAGTATTCTCAGTGTTTGATTCTGCAAGGATTTCACTGTTTTGGACCTGTTTTTCCATTTGTGTCTGTTTTGGTGAATAATTCAGCTGATATAAGGCTGTTTCATGTTTTTTTTTCATTTCTCTACTGTCCCATAATATAAACCTCACAAATGAACT
>NW_025321537.1:0-36298 GCF_019176455.1 Solea senegalensis
AATAACATGAAAGAATACTTGGATACATTTTTTTTACAGTGCCGTTTTAAGTGTTGTTGGTTTTTTTGTTAGGTTGTCGGCACCAAACCCTGTAGAAGCACAATTAACCACCATTAACCTGGGTGAGGTGTCACTGTACAACACCTTTATCCTGGGAGAGATGCTGGTGACCCACCACACATCCAGAGGAGGAGAGCCCGCCTTCCCTGCTCACAGCCTGGAGTCTCTGCTCCTCCTGGGTGCAGGTGGAGGGAAGCATGAAACAGCACCACATGCTCCACACACACACACACACACACACACGCACACGCACACGCATGTGTGTCGTAAATGCATTTACTAACATTTCAGAATAGGACTTTAGTTTTGACCAAGACATTCCAAAAATGAGTCTGTGATAATATTTCTTTGTTGTTTTTATTTCAACATTGCTTTCATGTGTCAAAACAACACTTCTGAACTACAAAATAAAAGCACAGAAGTGTGCTATTGTAATACACCACGGACTCGGACAGTGGCAGTAAAAGGGATCGACATGGACACAAAACAGTGTCAGAGAGAGAGAAAAGTAAGGCCTAATATTCTCTGGGCCTCATTTCACTGTAGTTGTGAACACATGAGGTTCTTGGATTGTCGCTGGTTTATAGTCAAGTGAGACTTTTTATTCTTCGCACAGAACAACGAGAGACAGACGGCAGGTGTCCAAGGCAGAGACAAAGTATCCGTGCGTCCAAATGTTCTTTACACGCTTACAGTAACATGACCTGGGATTTCAATTGAGGTAGGGTCCATCAGCTAAAACACTCAGCTTTGCTTTCTTCAAACAGAAGTAAAAGAAAAAGAAAACAATAAAAAAAAAGAACGTCATGAGAACAAACTAACCCAACGAGACGCTCTTGGTCCAGTCTGTGTCACATTCAAAGGCCCTGCTCTGGCTGCTTCTCTACAACCTAGCACCAAACATGGATCACAGTTTCTTCTGCTCTTTACAGCAGGTTCCTGATGTAACGTGGTCCCCGTGTTTGCTACAGTGTTACGTTTTTCCTTTTGTTCTTTTCTTCCCAGCATGCTGACCTCAGTGCTGACCTCAGTGCTGCTGAGTGGCAGTGTCGGCAGATACTGAGCGATGCTGGAACCGAGAAATAAATGACCCACATTTCAGTGTGCAGGAGCAGTCTAACCCCCGGAAATGAAGTGAAGTCTGCAGAAACAACACAACAAGAATAATACTTCACAAGATGCTGCAGTGTATAAACTGTAGAGGGAAAAATAGACTCTCAGAATGAAATAATATTTCTTCAGCTTTGAACCTGTGCACATTTCTTCTTCTTCTTCTTCTTCTTCTTCATTGACACACAGACGGCTGGAGTCTTCAGATATCCGGTGGTGTGAAGTGTGTAAACACCTGTAAACATGGGAGTTCCATCTTTCAGCTTTGGCTTTAAAAAATAAACACACTCTTCAGAGAATATGACGCGGTAACAAATAAATACGATTGGAGATCAGCTGCACCATGTGACCGATTGTCACTGTCAGCTGACTCGATGGGGAACCAGTATTGGACCACATGACAAGAATAAAAAGATAAAACCACAGCAGCATTTTCAACAGCAACGCTCAGCTGACATGTTCTAACCTGTTTAAGTACATTACTTTGTCACAGTATAATTTACTACTCTCACTATTAACTTAAACAAGAACTCTTCATGTTGCTGCCTGTGATGAGGAGGAGAAAACATTAAATAAAGACAGAGAACATGTTTCTGGGTCCAGTCAGTGTGTGTTCATCGGTGGACCTGAAGCACTACTGCCCTCTGCAGGTGAGCATCAGGAAGTGCACTCCAGCAGCAGCTCTCGAGCCAGCACACACCTCCACAAGTGAGTGTGTGCTCAAAGTCTCAGTGTGTCCCCCTGCTGGTGATTCGTGGTTTTTCAGGAGCCAGAGTCCGATGGAGGCTGAGGTTCCTGTGCTTGGTTCTGAATCTTCTGAATCTTCTGAATCTTCTGGTTCTCCTGGTTCTCCTGGTTCTCCTGGTTCTCCTGGCTCAGCTGCTCGCCCAGCTCACCCATGTCCATGTCTGGCAGGTGTTGGTCAATGGCTCCCTCTGGTGCGTCCTCACAGTACACACACTCCTGCACACAAACACAGAGATGCATCTGGACTGAAAACAGCTGACGTCTGACGGCGCGTTCACCACAAAACATTCGAAACAAACTATATAGACGTCGCACTATTACAAGAACAAAGTCGGAATATTCTGAATATTCTGACAGTTGGCCGTAGCTCAGTGGTAGAGCGAGTGGGGGTTTGAATCCCGGGGTCCGCTGGTCTACATGTGTGCATGTTGCTCCTAATGACTGTGTCGGCAGTGTGTGAGTGGGTATGAAATATGTGTGATAGAATAGATGTGCTGTACATGGATGTGCTGTGTGAATGTGTGAATGAATGAGTGAATTCCAGCTTCCAATGACAGTTCGGGAGGCGGACACTCTCTCTGTATTTAAAGTTCAACTTAAAACTTTCCTTTTTGATAAAGCTTATAGTTAGAGCTGGTTCAGGGAAACATGGACTATCTCTTAGTTATGCTGCTATAGAACTAAACTGCTGGGGGATTTTCCTGTGGTACACGCACATTCACTCTCTCACACTCAGGATATGAATATGACTTTTTATATGTCATTAACCTTGTCTCTTTCTCTCCCTAGTTTGTGTCTTTCCTTCCTTCCCTCTCTCTCTCTCTGTATTCTCATCTTGCAGGTTGCAGGATCCAGATCCAGTTTTCGAGGCTATCCATATCATACATATCATCACCATTATTATTATGTTATAATTAAAAGTCGATATCAGTAACTGTATAAACTTGTAACCTGATACAGTTGTTGTGTATCTGCTGCTGGTCTCTCTCTCTCTTCTGTCTCTCCCTCATCTCCCTCTTGTCCTTTCTCTCCCCCCTTTCTGTCCCCCACCTCTCCACTGTCCCCCATTTTTCCTTTCACCCCAACCGGTCGAGGCAGATGACCGCACATCTCTGAGCCTGGTTCTGTCAGAGATTTCTTCTTCTGTTAAGAGAGAGTTTTTTCTCTCCACTGATGCCTAGTGTTTGCTCATTGTGTGAACTGTTGTGTTTCTCTGCTCTCTTTGATGTTGTCTATGTACAGACCTGAGATCATGTATGTTATGATTTGGCGCTATACAAATAATATTGAATTGAATTGAATTGAATGAGTGAATGTGTGAGTGAGTGAGTGAATGGCAAAAACTGTAGTGTGAAACACTTTTAGTGATCAATACAAACCATTTACATAAAACAAATAGTAATATGATGAGTGGTTTGTTTTCTACTAATGTCTTTGTTTACTACTACTGCGACCTGTCAAATTGGATAGTGTTTTCAAACTCCTCAGTTCTAGGACAGTGTGGACTGAAGCCTGCACACACACGTGTGTGTTACATCAACTGTGTGAAAATAGAGTGTGAAAGCAGCCATATGCGTCTTCCTTGGAGGTCTGTGCCACCATTTTTGTTGGCTGCTGGAAGCGTGTGCTTCATGGAGTCGCTTCCCGGTTGCCTGGCAACCTCAGTACAACAACGTGACTCCGGGAAGTAAGTGCTTTGCACAAGCAGACAGACAGGCAGCTGTCTCTGAATCAATACTACTGTTAATTCCATCCATTTGATTAGTGCTGATTGTGTGACGTTCAACTGCAGTGTCACTCTGCTTCACAGCTGTTAATGATGATGATGATGAAGGCGATGGAGGAGGATACTTTTATATAAACGCATTCAGCACAAACAAAATCACCAACGTGACTTTTTTATCTCAAGGTAAAAATGAAGTGAAGACTCGAGGTTGTGCTGTTGATGGCTGTGATTTTAAAACCACTAAAAGATTCTGACGAGGCTCTGACCTTCACGTTAATAGCAGCAGGGAGACCTCCCCTCCTTATCCAGGGATGTTCCTCCACCAGCTCTCGTCTCTGCTCTGAGGAGAAGTGAGGCTGACCCTTCTGCATGTGCCGCAGTCGCTCCTTGTCTTCACGCAGAACTTTCTGAATGTCCCTGCTCATCAGAAAACACACACGTGCATCTTCATTTAGACACATGTCTTTGTTTGTGTTTGGTGACATGAAATCCAGTCTTTCACTCACCTGGACGGTATCTGGTACGTCATCATGACCTTGTCGTCAGCGTTGGCCATCAGCAGCCACAGCGGCTCCTGGAGGACATATTTGACCAAATGCTCTCCCTCCCCTCGAGTTGAGACTTTGCCCTGCGACGGTCCGCTGTCAGAGCCTCCTGTGCCTCCTTTGCCTCCTCTGCCCCTCACCTTGGGCTTCACTTTTGTCTTCGGGTCGTGTTCTAGGGAGTCGATGCTGCCAAAGTATTTGCTGGTGTTGCTGCTTCCTGTGCACGTTTTAAAGAGACAGTTATTCTAGTAACGTCAAGAAAAGCCTTAACAAATGTTTCAGGTCCAATATGCAAATCTTGAATGTTACGTGTTGTCAAATAAGAAGAAGAATGTTTTAGTGACAGTGAACACACACACACACACACACAGTGTGCTGAGCTTGTGTGTGTTCTTTGTAAACAGAGTAAACAAGTAAACAACGTACACAAAGGCCACAGTCACAAAGGTCAACACACAGCAGGACTGTGGTAGACCAGGACTGAACCATCTTTGTCTTCTCTGACACACAGTGTGGTAGAATGTTTGACAACTGACCTGTTCTGCTGCCAGAGGCTCCACTAGCTGAGGTACCACAGCCATTGCAGCCAGAGCCCGATCCTAGTCCTGATCCCGATCCCGAGCCCGACCCCGAGCCCATGGAGCCAGATGTGGCCGAGTGTGAATCCTCCTGCTCCTGCAGAAGAATGTCCAGCAGGTCGCAGGAGGAGGAGTTAGCGTCACTGTGCGCCCCGTCACCGACAGACTCCACCTGCGATGAGAGAGAAGAGAAACTCTGAAGACTCCACAGGTTTGTACATGTGACAATGTCAACTATAATCTTTATGGTATGAGTTTGGTCTCCTTGTCAGGCCAAACAAATGCTTTTGTGTGTGTGTGTAGTAACGCGCTACATTTACTCTGATACAAATACTTGAGTATATATTTACTTTATTTTTATTATTACATTCTATTCTGTTCTATTTCTCTCCCTGTTAGCGATGGCTGACAAAATCAATCAAATCAAATACAGCTGGTGCCACAGCACGCTCAGCTGTTAGCCGCAGATTTCGGCTCCAAGTGGACTTAAAACACACCAGTGGCTCGTTGTTTACTGTGTCCGACACCGAGGCTCTGGTCTACGGTTTCTGGTCTCCCCGCTCTGGGTTTCTGGTCTCCCGGCTCTGGGTTTCTGGTCTCCTGTGGGTTTCTGGTCTCCAGTCTGTGGGATTCTGGTCTCCCATCTGTGGGTTTCTGGTCTCCCGTGTGGGTTTCTGGTCTCCTGTCTGTGGGTTTCTGGTCTCCGTCTGTGGGATTCTCTTCTTCTCCGTCTGTGGGATTCTGGTCTCCCGTCTGGTCTCCCGTCTTCAGTCTCCCGTCTGTGGGATTCTGGTCTCCGTCTGTGGGATTCTGGTCTCCGTCTGGTCTCCCGTCTTCTGTCTTTCTGGTCTCCGTCTGTGGGATTCTGGTCTCCCGTCTGTGGGATTCTGGTCTCCCGTCTGTGGGTTTCTGGTCTCCCGTGTCCGGGTTTCTGGTCTCCCGTCTCCGGGTTTCTGGTCTCAGCTGTCATACTTTTACTGTGCCGATGTATCTGAATTGGATAATCCTAATTTATTGTACTTTTAGTTAAGGGTGATGTATTTAATTTCCCAAAGAATGAATGTATTATTGTTTTAGTTCAAGGTTATTTATTGTTTTATTTAACACATTATTATTTAACATGTTAAACTTACTCGAGTACTTTTACTTCTACATGAGTAATTATTACGTTGAACTTACTCGAGTACTTTTACTTCTACATGAGTAATTATTCCGTTGAACTTACTCGAGTACTTTTACTTCTACATGAGTAATTATTACGTTAAACTTACTCGAGTACTTTTACTTCTACATGAGTAATTATTACGTTGAACTTACTCGAGTACTTTTACTTCTACATGAGTAATTATTGTCAATGTGATGCTGTCGTAGTAGCTGGTAGCTCAGTTTCAGTCAGAATAACATACATGTATTTAAAAACTGCAGTATTTGTCACTAACACAATAATGTTAACTGCTGCTTATTGATTTTTAAACACAATCTAAAACAGTTAACACATTCAGATTTGACCCTGGAACTGTTATGAACATATTTTTCGATGTGATAAAGAAAAATACTTTTTTACCTTTAAATGGTCTTTAAATGGAAGTAAAGACGCCAACACTACACAACACACAGTGCAATTGTGTTTCTTACCTGTTGGTGGCTTTCGGTCTTAAAGGTGTTCTTGTCTGAGGGCAGCGCAGCAGCACTGCCCCCCGGGCCTCCAGCTGAGGCGGTGCTGTCCAGGCGTTCCCCTGATCGCTGTCCCTCCTCCATGCTCAGCAGATTGAGCTGCAGCGGTGAGCTACAGCGCGACTCAAACAGTGGCGGCGATGTAGTTGGCTCTCGGGTTCCAGACACTGGGCTGGAGGAGCGTGACGCCACGCCCTCTCGGGGCTCCGCGGCCGGGGTTTTGGGGGGCTCTGGGCCGAGGCTGTAGGTGAAAGGCTGCACTGGAAAAGGAGTCTGAGCAACAAACGGAGTCTGCACTGGGAAAGAAGGCTGTGCAGTGAACGGCTGCGGGGCAGTGAACGGCTGCGGGGCAGTGAACGGCTGCGGGGCAGTGTAGGCGGGCTGAGTGGCTTGGAACGGCTGCTGAGGGGTAAAGGCAGTCTGCACAGGGAACTGCTGCTGACTGGTGAAGGCGGGCTGTGTTTGCAGGGTGAATGCTGGCTGTGCGGCCTGAAAGGGCTGTGGAGCAGTGTATGCTGGCTGTGACTGGCTCTGTTCAAGAAAAAACGCCGGACTTGGAGCAGCCCCCATCTGTCCCATTTGTCCTATCGGTCCTATCGGTCCCAGCGGTCCCAGCGGTCCTATCGGTCCTATGGGTCCTATGGGTCCTATTTGGGGGAAGAGATAATTTGGCAGCACCAGAGCCACCACTGGTGTAACAATAGGAGCAGGGAATGGAGTGGATGCTGGTGGAGCGTGGGTGCTCTGTGCCTCTCCAAAGCCTGTGGAAAGGGACGGGTCAAGACAAGGAACCTGTGCAGGGGCAGCAGGTGCTGGTGAGTACAGTGGGTACGGAGGCACCATAGCAGGGTAGGAGACATTAAAAGCTGACTGTGAGGTTTCAGACGGTGACCATGACGTCTGGTTGAGACGCTGGAGAGTGGGCCGGGGTTTGTGGTTGGACACGGCACTGTCCGAGGAGTCGGGGTGCTTCATTCGTGGCTTCTTGGACTTCCTGCTGCGGTTGCCCTTCTTGGCCGTGGTCTCAGGCCTGGTGGTGCCCAGTTTGGTAGCACCTTGAGGTCTAGAGGATTCTGAGAAGAGGCATGGAGAAGTCAGAAACTAGAGACTAAGACTAAGATCAACTGATTCATGTCCACTACAGGACATTTACTAATAAGAACAACAGAGAATTTCCTCCATATTCTAGGCAGCACACACACAAACCACCCCCCACCCATCCATCCCCCCATCCCGAGTGGACCAAAATAACAATAATAATGATAATAATAACAACAACAACAATAATAATTATTATTCTAATTAGAATTAGAATAATAATTATTAGAATAAGGTTTAGTTTTAGGTGTCATAGACGCAGGTACTTTATGGAATGTTTTTTCTATGGCGATACATATGGTTATATTATTATTGCCCAGCCCTATGATGTGTTGCTATTGTACACCATATTTTGACATGATCTCATCATGTCAGATTTGCACTTGCACTTATGCTCGTGTTGCTACTTGGGTGGTGAACATGAAGTCTGTACCTTCCAGATTGCTTGGACCCCTCTGCTTGTGCAGATACTTGGTACAGTCCTTCTGGAAGTTCCTGGCGTTGCGGAGTTCTCTGCAGCGGTTGAGGAAGGCTTGCTCTTCTTTCTGGGTGTGAGCTGCCAGCACCTGTTTGGTCAGCCCCAGCCTCTTGTACGCCTCCTTCTCTTGGCTCGGTGGAGACACCACGCTGACGGGCAGAACTGGAGGCGCTGGGCTCTCTGCCACGTCCTCGATAATCTCTGCAGGAAGGATCAGAGTACAAATCTGAGTGAGGACACACAAGTAAAGCCATGTTGCTATGTGTGCATTCGACACAACACTGAAACTCACCAGACTCTGGCTGTGGCTTCTTGTCTCCCACATGGACGATGGTGCTACTATAGCTGCACTGTGAGGTGATGGACACCACACTCTCAGCCTTGCTTGGCAAAGTGAGGGGGGCCAGTGGTCCTCCTACAACTGCAGCAGCCCCAGACGGAGGCTTTTTAGGGGCTTTCATGTGTGACAGACCTGGCTGGGCACCCAGCATCAAAGGATCTGGATGTGGAGAGAGAGATCATCTGTAAGATCACTAGTGAAGTGAGATATTTGATCTAATATTGGATATAGTGTGTGAAATACCTGTGCTTGTGTCCTGGGAAGCATGTAAGCCGTCTTCCGAGCCCTTCTTGCCATCATCGGAGTTGGAGGAGGTGGTGTTTGAGGAGAATTGGTACTTCCTCTTCACTGTGATGGGAATGTTACAACTCTCCAGGTATCTGAGGGACACAGATGGATTTAATCAAATATCGTGAGGTTTTCAGCTTTCATCAACACAAGGGTACTGCACAATTCTGTAAAACCTTTGATATGGCTGTGATAACTGCCATACAGTAAAAAAAAACACACTGTTACATGGTTCCTGCTCATTTTACCTGACAAATGACTTTTCATTTACACACAGATAAGCCCTGCACTGGACTGGTGACCAGGGCGTGACCCGCCCTTTCACCATGTGACAGCTGGGATTGGCTCAGGCAGCCGCTCATGTGCAGGATAAAGCCGTACACAATGGATGAATGAATGAATGAATGAATGAATGATATGATATAGAGTTGTATATATATATATATATACACATATATATATATATATATATATATATATATATATATATATATATATATATATATATATATGATCATTCAGTTTATTAAAACCAAGTGATTCCCTGTGAAAACTCTATTTTTATGTCTTTTCTATGTGCTTTATACTTTGACATCCTTTAACTCTTCATTCGTCAGCCTGTACACGGAGCATATAACCTAATATTAGCTAATACTAACCTGGTATTCCACATATAAATGTGTGTGACGACACTGCAGGTGTTTTATGAGGTTGGACGTGTTCCCTCCTTAGGCTCCTATAGCTTGGTGGCAGCGCCTGCACAGTGGACGGCCATCGTCTATTGCTTTACCGTCTGCTTTACCGTCTTCAGTTCCAAATGTTTATTTTTTTTTTTAGCAAAGTTAGCGGTGCCACAGACGCCGCCGCCGCGGCAGACTCGCCGCTCGGGCCCAGTGCTTCTGTCATGGTGAGTGTGTGTCGTGTTTGTGACTGTAAGTCGTGCGCGCGTCTGGACGAGACAGAACTTTAGCTTGTTGTTTGTTTTGAAACGAAGTTTGGAGCTGTCTTCATGGAGTTCGTTCTTGCCGGCAGAAACACACAAACAGCCAATCAGCTAACAGAGGGGCGGACCCAGCGTGCAGAAACAGCCTATCATATCCCAGGACGTCACCAGTAACAAGCAAACAGCCAATCATTCAGCAGCTGTGTCGTGCGGTTGCAGTAGTTACAATGTTGGTTTGTTTACAAGGGAGTAGCATGCAGTGAGAAGCCGGGAGGAGAGTAGAGGCGGCCGCTATGTAGCAACAACTGGCACCAGTAGTATAGTAGTCCACGGTAGTACCGTCCTGTAGAATTTCTAGTATAGTAGGAAACGGTATGATTTGGTACTCAGCCTCAAGCTGTTCATATCACTTTAAATCCAAATGAACAACCCAGAAGAGTTCAACTTTACTGTCTCACACACACACACACACACACACACTGGTGGCTAACTATGTTACTGCAATCACTGGTCTTACCTGATGACGCTGTCAAGGCAGCTGATCTGCTGGTAAGAGCACACACTCTGATCTTTGCAGGTGAAGTCCTCTGTGGTGGCTGCAGTACTGTCTCTGAACAGCAGGGGGGGCGCAGAGTCCTTCAGACGCACTGGTGGACTTCTCTGAGCTGCTGCTGCTGCAGGGACACACAGGAGTGAGGACAATGCTTCCTGTCGTCATGTTTACCTGCCAGTCAATACAAACGTGAACTCACTGTCTGTGGACTTCTTTTGTTCGGGTTTGGATTGCAGTGGTGAGGCTGATGACGACTGCGGGCAGACGTGAGAGTCCTGGTTCTTCTGCATATGGACCCCCTTGCAAATCTCCTGGAAAGTCCTGAGTGGCTTTGCCTTTCCCGTATCCTCAGCTGTGACCCCAGACGTCAGGTTCCCGTTGCTCTCGCTGGATGAGCTGATGCTCACAAGCTGCTCATGTGAGCCATTGCTGCCGTGGCTACCATAACCACTGGAGCCCATGTTGTGGACCGGCTAAAGATAGAAACGAGTGTTACAGAAAAACAATTGTTTGATTTCCTCTGTGCATTTGAGTGTGTGTCGTGTATGTACCTGTAGCAGTAGCCGGTGAATCTGTTCACTGATTTCTTGAATGTCTGAGTCCATTATCTTCCCTCCATGGAAAGCTGGTGCTGCAAAAACGTCTTCATTCACAGGACCCCTACAAAACACACACACACACACACACCACTGTCAGCTGACATGGTCAAAATAAAACATACATCTTAACTAGGATATTGGCAAAAAACAGTATCGTGACAATATGGATATTTAGTCGATATCCTTTAAAAACGACACTGATTGTTGCTTACAGATTACATCAATGCACACAATCCAGTTTATATTGTTTTATATAAATATAATAGAATTTTAAACAAATCTCCCTTCAAATAAACAATATCCCCAATGTTACAGTCAAATCATGATATACTGCATCATCAGTTTGAAGTCCTGATTAAAAAAACCTGACATAAACATACTCACATGCGGACTTTGTGCCTGCCGATCACAAAGGAAACCTTGCGGCTCCACGGGTTGACGAAGCTGGACCAGCTGGTGTCGATGGTGATGTATTCACCGTTTCTTGCACAGAAGCGGATGGAGGAGTGATCGAACGGCTGACCGGCATACTGCAGAACTGTGAGAGGACGGGCGTGTGAGAGCCACATCAATAAAACCAAAAAACTCCACAGTGAAAGGGGTTCTCACTCTTTCGATGCACAGCCAGCATTAACGGTCGGTCACTTGGGTGCAGATTGAGTAACACAGGTGTTCCGATCAGGTCCTGAGGGAGGTAACCCAACAGAGGCACCGCCCTGACAGAGAAACAGCACAGAAGTTTAGCAAATGGCAACAGTCAAATGACAGAATCCTAAATGTCACCATAACTAAGCCGTGTCATGACTCATGTTTGCTCATGTCAATTACAGGAGTACCTCAGAGTGTTCATATGTCTTTTCTGAATGAACAGAACTAATCATGACTCATGGAAAAAGGCACTGACCTCTCGTCCACATCCTGGAACACACAGTTAGGAGTGTGTGTGGTGGTGAAGATGCGTTTGTCAGAAGGGATTCTGGGTGCTGTGGAGCGAGAACACATGATTTAGATGTGATAAAAGTCCATTATTATTCCTCCCTAATGCCAATACTTAAACTGAGGTAAGACAGATTTGGTAGCGTTATAAAACCACTCTTCTAAAAGCTAAACTATCCCTTTAATCATCACTGAAGCCTTGTTTCTGCTTTCATACACACTGATCCGGTCAATCACGTCAATCATCTCTGCAGTCGCGTAACTCGCCTTCATAACCAGAGTGCACCCGCTCGGCCAGCAGGAGGCAGCAGAACTGTTCTTCAGCGAGCTCAGCATCCTGGACTTTCATCAGGTAAGGAGTCATCCTGAAAGGATAGTACTGGAGATCTCCTTCCCGCTCCTTTCCACCACTGAAACACACACACACAGAGCAAGCATCAGGAATGTGAATCAGAAACATTCTTCTCATGTAATATTCAGTTGTTTTAGGCTTTAGCACAATACACTTTGTTTTTAAAAGTAGAAATAGCACTACAACCACACATTGATTAATAAATTAAACTATTTTAATATTTCTTAGCTTTTTTTTATGAATCTATTAATCAGTATGATGAACCTTGTTTATTAAAACCTTTTTTTCTGGCTTCTTTGTTTCACATAACAAAGAAATTGAATCATTTTGGTTTGTGGATCGAAACATTGAGGTTTGGGAAAAACCAAACAACAACAAGTCTAACATTTTCTAACAAGTGATTTATCTAAAAAAATCAATTATGGAAAAAATGCTTAGTTGCAGCCCAAAAATGAAAGCTAGTGAACTCAAACTTGTCCAACACTAACTTTTAAATCTCTTTGAAACACTTGAAACACTACTATTGTCTACAATAATAGAATATTGGGCATACCAATGTCAAGGGTTAGCGTATCATAGCAATAACAATGCATCATTATCATGATTGAATTCATCAAAGAAGTAAGGCTGTATTTCTTAAAATGGCCACAGGGTGAGAGGCTCATAAGTGCCGACTTCCTCCCTGCTCACCAAGTCTGTGCTGACTCAGAGCTGCTGTGAGCAGGAAACTATGGATCAGAGAGGCTGTAGTCACTGACCTGATGCGGCAGAAGAAGGACTTCTCCTGCATGCACTCCGTGGGAGACGACTCTGAATTAGAGGCAGGAAAAAAGTGGGATGAAAATGTTACCCAACGCGCGGATGACCTCTGATCATCCTCTGATTTCAAACACAAGACAGCAGAAAATGCTGCGATTTGAAAAATGCAGCCACACAGTCATCACTGCATTATTCATGCAAGTAGGAAACATGGCAGCGCTTATTTATCGGCTTCAACTTACATGTGAATACATTAGAATATGTGACATGTGTGTGAGTAGGTGGGTATTTAGTCATGCGTCATTCAACATGTTAATTAAATATGTGTTATACACATGTACAGGCATGTGTGGTGGTGAGGTCAGTGAGGCCCGCGTGTGTGTGTGTGTGTGTGTGTGGGGGGTGAGGGTCGTGAAACACATGCATATTCTGGGAGATGAACATCTTACACCCGTACACATGGACTAGGAAAAACACCTATAAAATATGAGAACAAATGAAACGTGGCTGTACCTGCTCCAGTGCACATGCTCCACGAGGGCAGCCTGTAAGGTGTGGTGAAGCTGTAGAAGACACTGACATCCTGTGGTGTTAGGAACTCCACAAACTTAGCATTGTTGAACACTTCACGCTTGCAGTTCAGGATGGACGCCGCCTGGTCCGAGATGTAAACTATCTTCCCTGTGATGAGCGAGACGGCGACGGCAAATATGTCCTGGAGAGGAAACTGTGATGAGTGAAGTGCTCATTTCACTATGACAATAATATACTACGATAAGGTTTATAATAATATATTATCTGTACGTCTTTAAGTTATATCTCCTTTATTTATTTATATATATACAGCTGCACAAAGGTTGTTTCTTGGGACTCATGAAAAGTTTAAACACACTCCAAAATAAAATGTCTTTTAACATTTATGATGCTACTACATGCTTCAAAAAAAGTTATTACATTTCATTTCAGATAATCCCTGATTATTTCTTGGGCTTTTTAACACTAAATGAAGGATAATTACGTGTGTTAGAAACAATTTAATTGCCTATAAATTAGGGCTGTAATCAACCAAAGAAATGCTAGGGCGACTAAAAATGGACTCAGGTCAGATTCTGACGGCTTTGAAAGCGTTTTGCATCACGTGCATCTGTGCACTATCATAGCACATGATACTATGTCAACTATATATATGTATAGATATATATATATATATGTATTTGGTCAGTGTAAAGTGTGTTTCTGATTCTGAACACATTCTCATACAAGAATATACATTGTAACACAAAGAGAGAATTTAAACTTCATCATTCCAGTCACAACTTCCTTTTTAAATATCAGTTCCGTCATGAATATCTCCAACAGTATGGTTGACAGAGATGAAGGCAGAGATGGGAGGGACTTACAGTGTTTTTGAGGGTGTACTCAGACGTAATGCGGTTGATTTCCTCGATGGTGTAGGATGACACATCAAACCCTGGTGGCTGACTGTCATTGATCATCAGCATCTGATAATATTCCTCGTTGGCTGCACAAACAAAGAGAGCACAGATCCATGCAGACATTAATTTGCATATTATGTGCCAAGTTTCCACGTATCATAATCTTAATAAGCATCATACAAAACACACAATACAAAAAAAGTCTCTGCATCTCATCTATTACGGTCAGTCAGCAACAACGAGGCCACTTATCAAAATCACAGAAGTGTCATTTCCAAGGAGCTAAATCAGTGTTACTCGAGTAAATCACATCTTCTTACACCAAGACCTCGTAGATAATTCATCTGCATGAATCATAGTTATTTCTTGCACTAATCTTTATTTTTCATCACAACTTGGACCTCAGTGTCTCACACCAACAAAACCTCCCACAGGTCAAAATAGTGCTTCTGTTACAAATAATGAGCCTGAATTTAATGACTGATGGAAAATCTAATGTAAAACAATGTTTTCACTGCTAATGATGAACAAGTGACTGGAGGAACTGCTGCACTGAATATTACAGTGCTAACGTGTGCGGTTACATAAACACACACTCAACACACACACGCACACACACTCAACACACACACACACTCAACACACACGCACAAACAAACACACACACACACGCACACAAACACACACTCAACACATGCACACACATACACACACTCAACACACACACACACACACATACACGCACACACTCAACACACACAAACACGCACACACATGCACACTCAACACACAAACACACACACACATACACACTCAACACACACACACAGTCAAACACAGTCACATACACACACACTCAATACACATACACACTCAACACACAAACACATACACTTACAACACACAAACACATACACTTACTCAACACACCCATACACTCAACACACAAACACACACACACACACAAACACACACACTCACTCAACACACACACACACCTGGCTTGCTCACAAGCACACACACACCACGCACGCACACACACACACACACACACACACACACTCACACACTCAACACACACACACACACACACACACTCAACACACAAACACATACACTCACTCAACACACGCACACACTCAACACACACACACTACCTGGCTTGCTCAGTACAAGCACACACACACACACACACACACACACACACACACACACACACACGCACACACACACACACACGCACACGCGCCCTCGTTTAAACACTCACTCATGCATTAAAATAGAGTTGTATACCGTTCTAAGTTTTGAAAAATACTGAAACACGTTGTCGGTCATACCTCCCAGCACTACTGAACCATAACATACATTAGGAAATTCATTTTTGTGCAACTCATGCATAAAAATAGAGTTGTATACCGTTCTAAGTTTTGAAAAATACTGAAACACGTTGTCGGTCATACCTCCCAGCACTACTGAACCATAACATACATTAGGAAATTCATTTTTGTGCAACATTCAGATGCAAACACGATCAGGTTGTTCTGGAGTCATGCAAGATAATGTGCGTAAAGCCGTGCGTGCCAACAGAAGGCTCTCTCTTACCTTTCACCTGTTTGACACATCGCAGCGCGTACTTGAGAGTGTTGACCGTGCTGGACTTGCCCTTGCTTCTTTTCTCGGACGGTAAGTGCATCTTCAGCTCCTTCAGGGTCTTGAAAAGCTCCTTCTGAGTCTTTGCTTTGGCTGACTGTTCACTGCTGCAGGATGATGAGACACATGCATGTGTGTCAAAATGACAAGATCTCATCAGTGCTGTCACACCATGTGTGTGTGTGTGTGTGTGTGTGGACTGGCTCTCACTGTAAACATAGCTGCCAGTAGAGACACTCAGAAAAACAGATAGTATAAGAATGTGTTTAGTGCTTCATGTCGCCATCACAAAGACGCTTTGTTAACCACTCACTCATCTGTTGTCTGTACAGAAAGTCAGGTTTTCAAACACTGAAGCCACATGTGAACACATGTCAACACATGTGAACGCACTCATGGAGGCAGCGGTGGTTTGATTCCTCTAAATTCCCAACAGGAATATTGATGGTGAATGGTTTGTTTATGATGACCATTCACACATTCACATCTTTTGGTGTCTCCCTCTAATGCATGTCCTCCACCTAAACTCTTTAAGTCAGCACCTGCTGCTGCATCTTCTCACCTGTCTCACATTTTTGTCTTCGCATCATTTGCACATTATCTTGCACTCCTAGGGAGTGGGGACAACATTTATGAACATGAACATCTCATACAACGACACAGTCCCTTTCAGAAACGGACTCTGACAAAGGTGCACGTATACTAGGGTTGTACAAACCTGCAGCCGCTGGTTGACGGGTTGTCCTGCTCCGAGCTGACCAGGCTGAAGGCGTTGGAGCTGCTTGGTGGCGAGGGGCTGTGGGAGTTTGAGCTGGGATCACAAACCACATGTCACTTTGTTAGAGACGTCGACAACAAGACCACACAACACAACATGATGACAGAACACAACGAGTCCGACTAAACGTGTGAAGTGAGTGGAGGACACGGCGTGTTAGCATGGGTGGGTCACAGATGTCTTCAAGGACAAAGACTCAGGACAGGAGACAAGTGTTAGACAATCCTTTCACTTTTAAAAAAGCAGCTGTGTGTGTGTTTGTTTACATCGTTGTGTAACGTAAAAAGAGAGCGTTGTCCAGAGTACAGATTCTGATATCTGATATCAACCCAAGCACTAAGATTAAACTCTATGTTGGCATATCAGCAAAAAGACATGCATCCCTAGCATTGTTATTATTATTGTTATTATAAATAATAATAATAATAATAATATTAGTACTATTATTTTTATTGTTATTATTGTTACCATAGTTATTATAATAATAATACTTATTATTATTATTATTATTATTATTATTAGGATATGGTTTCTCCTGTGGCTAATTAAAAAGGCAAGAGACCAAAGAGGCTAATGAGGAACTGAACAGTCTGCCTGAACTCTGCTGCTCCTGACAGCAGCACTTCACACTTGTGTAGGAGAGGTTTGTGTGGTGTTTCTGTAGTTTGGTCTTTGGTCCACTCTGCCCATGGTCTGATCCAAAACGGCTGCTCTCACAGCATGTTTCATGAGACTCAATCCATACTTTTATGGGTAATCGTGTTTGATTCAACAAAGAAGGAGAAAGTGTTTGTGTAAGTCATCATCATCCTGAACACTCGCTTTATGAAAAGGAGTTTGCTTTTTTGCTCTTTCCCTCACAGACGCAAAAGGAGGTGGAGTAAACGTTAGTGCCTGGTTATGTAACAGTAGGAATAACAGTCAAGCAGATGCAGGGGGCGTGTTATTTAATGCCTGAATCTCTGCATCTCATCTACTATCTATTATGGTCAGTCAGCAACAACTAGGCCACTTGACAACAAATTACAGTTTGGATTCTTATCAAAATCATAAGTGTCATTAAATCAGTGTTACTCGAGTAAATCAGATCTTCTAACACCAAGACCTTGTAGATAATTCATGAATCATATTTAGTTCTTGCACTAATATTTATTTTTCATCTCAAAAACCAACCAGTCACGACTTGGACCTCAGTGTCTCACACCAACAAAACCTCCCACAGGGGAAAATAGTGCTTCTATTTCAAATAATGAGCCTGAATTTAGTGACGGCAGCGGGTGAGCACCTCATTCAACATGAGATGTTTCCTCACCTCTTGTTGCTCCCTGAAGACTCCATTAGGGCAGAGTCCTTGCCATTGCCATTCGAGCTGCCCACTGATTCATTGCCATGGGACTCGTTGCCATGCGACTCGTTGCCATGGGATTCAGTGCCGCTTCCGCTCGAGCCGCTACACCCCATCTCCACGTCTTCGTGCAAGGGCGGGCGTGGCCGCTTCCTGTCGTCAAGCAGGGAGCCCAGCGAGGTCGGGGCCTCGTGACTGCTGTCACTCCCCTCAGAAGCCAAACCCAACTCCGCTTCCAGTTCCACCCCATCCCGCCCGCTGCACGCCTTGTTGTAACTGCTAGCCATGTGGCAAAGTTGGCTGAGGGAGCTACAGAGAGAGCCCTCCTCTTCCTCCACGTGAAAGCTGAGCCTTTCCTGGTTCTGTTCAGGACCTTCCAGGGTTGAGTACAGGTAGGGCTTTGGATCTCTGTCCTCGGACATGGGACCGGCCAAAGAACAAAACTAGTACTTAAGTTATCTTCCACATTGTGGCGCCATGAAGTGCATGGATGATGCCTCAGGAAGGAAGATGAAGTCTACAGGAGGAAAATAAAACAGACAGAACATTTACATTTCAAGAGTCAGACTCTTCAGAATTAAATGTTAGCTTTTTTTCTATGAAATCACTTTTTCATGTCAGTTATTAAAATCCTCTTCATGTCTTGATTGCCATCACTAAAACAATATGATCAAATCTGGTGTAGGAGGAGTCTGCAATCCAGGACTACTTCGTTTGTGGTCCATCTATTATCAAAATATGGCGACAAGCATTTCGTAAGTGGACTGATATTTTGTTTGCAGAAGTGATGAAATTTACAAGGTTCCTTAAATGCATCATGAAGCTGTTCCTCTATGCTCAACACGCTACTGATACCTATAAGTGATGAAATTTACCGGGGTCTTTGAATGTATCTCGTTATCTCAGCACTAGTGTTCATTCAAATATACAGAGAATAAAACAGCTGAATATTCCAA
The DNA here is from genome assembly GCF_019176455.1 of Solea senegalensis. NCBI lineage: Eukaryota > Metazoa > Chordata > Actinopteri > Pleuronectiformes > Soleidae > Solea > Solea senegalensis. The sequence continues at coordinate 18,952 of NW_025321537.1, forward strand.
CAGCATTATTACTGAGGCTACAGAATATGTAGATATAATATGTAGTCAGCAGTGGTGCACCACCTCCATTTGTAAAAGTTCAGTTAATATCAATGAGCCACTAGTGATTATCATTCATGAACACCAAAGTATTATGATACAAAGGACAATACGATGATCAATAAGTTGATGATTACTTTTATAATTGATTATTTTCTTTATTGTCTTGTGTTGTCCACAGACAAAAATCATTCAGTCGTGACAGTTTCTTTGTGATTTGAAGCAAAGAAATGAGAAAATACTCACTTTTGAAAAGCTGAAGAAATCAGAACTTGCTTTAATTATAGAAATACGCTCAAACCAATGAATCGGTTATAAAAAATAAGTGGTGATTCATGCAGTTATTGATTAATAATCAATGGTTGCAGTCCTACAATGATTACAAGGCAATTTCATTTAAAACTATTTTGACCATATTTGCATCTTCATGGAGACTCATGGGCACTGCTGCTGAAAAACTCACTACCATAACAACATCAACCAATAACAGTTAAGTATAAACTCAGGGTAAATACACTGTTACATGTTGATATTTTGCTTTGAAAACTATTCATCACAAACAACAGTCCTTAAATTAGAAGCAATCAATATGGTTAAAAAAAGAAAATAAAGACTCATCAAAATAAACCGGCCATCACTTTGATCTCAGCCTTTAAAAATAAAGGTCAGTCACATGAAGAAGGGCAGTGCAACACAAATACAGTGATGTTGCTGTCACACACGCACACACACACACACACCTGACTTTCAAAGGGTCTACACAGTGATCCTTGATCCATGATCCATTTCAACTCTTCAGAAGAGCTTTAGCATAAGAAAGGTGAGTGTGCAGAGATGAAACCACCAACTCCAACATTTACTCCACACAATCAGGACGACACATGCTGGAAACACACATTTTCATTGTTATTTGTGTTTGCTTCGTCTCAAAAGAACGAGGAAAATATATCACTTCCAATGTGTGGATTACTGTAACTCTTTGTATTTGAGCATTGATCAAATCTGCACCAACGTGCACCAACATGTTCACATCCCCGTTATAATGGCCTTGCTCCACTTGCTACCAGTGTGTGCTTTAGGATTGATTTTTAAAATCTAATCATTTGTTTTTAATTCCTTAAACGGGCTGGTACCTCAGTATCTGACTGAACTGCTGCACAAACCAACTCCAGTCAGAGCGGTTAGGTCGGTCATCCAGCTAGATGTCCGTGAGACCAGAGATGACCAAACCTTTGTGATGGCAGTCCCTCTGCTTTGGAACAGTCTGCCCTGGCACGTCAGAGGAGCCCAGACTCTTTAGATTCTTTTAAATCGTCTTTAAAAACCTTCCCATTGTCTGCTGTCTGTTTTTGCTGTTTAACGGGTGTGATTATGTACAGCTAACTTTGGTCAACCTCTGTTGTGCTAAACATGCTTTATAAATAAATACTGACTTGATTTCAGGAAAAAAACAGTACTGCAATAAAATGATAAATGTTGTCCCCACTCCCTAGGAGTGCAAGACAATGTGCAAATGAAGACAAAAATGTGAGACAGGTGAGAAGATGCAGCAGCAGGTGCTGACTTAAAGAGTTTAGGTGGAGGACATGCATTAGAGGGAGACACCAAAGGAAAAGGAAGACTATCTGCTGATATTTGGAACATATACACTGCATGGTGCATGTGGCACAAATCAGATATGACCCATGAACACAGCAGCAGGAGGCAAAAGCACAAAGATTCAGCGTTTAAAAACCGCTATTCATTTTTTTGTATTCCACCCACAGAACATTCCCCTGTCAATGCAACTCACGTGTCCTCAACAACGAATTGGACATGATCGCACATCTCTCTTTCAACGGAGGACGAGGGCTCAAAGCAATGGACTCACGACACAGTGTCACGTCTTTAAACGCGTGGGTAGAGGATTTCTATGCTTTTATAATAAAACCACTTTAACTTCCATTTCCAGTGCGGTAGTTAAGTCCACCTAATGTTAACGTTGCCTCCTCAGGTGTTCACTCACTCATTTTCTCCCACTTTATCCTCCACATGGGGGAGCTGGAGACAATTCTAGAGAGTAACCACAGGTTACTGAGAGGAGGCAGGTTTAACATTATCCCGTTATAATGATATCAACAGACTTGTTATTTAATTTAAGATATTAGAAAAGGAGTCACAACAGGGCATTAAGGCCTTAAACAGCCAATAATAACGGCTTCAAAATGATTTAAGAAGTAGGTTAACACACTGCAAGTGCTGCCAGATACTAAATACTTAGCGTGAATTTTTCCGATGCTATTATTAAGGTCATGAATATATATCTCTGTGCTAAGATTTCAGCCTGATAGAACGACTCTACGGCCAATTAAAGCATCCAATTAACCTCTGCAGGAGGAAAACAGAAGGGCCCAGACCAGGACCCCTGTGATCAGGCCCTCGGTCCAACCAAGATTCTAACTGGTGCAAACTGTGCTTGCCACCACCCTGCTGCATGTTGCCCAGTGTAAATAGAGATTTCAGATATGGGTCACTGTTGAAAGACAGTGTAAGCAGGTCAAAGCAGATAAAACAAAACAGATATAGGCCACATTTCAGAATTAGGCCTTAAGACCAACAGTGTAAATAGTCTCTGTGGTTTAAGTTCAGGGAGAAAACTGTGCACCACAGTGATGGTCAGCTGTCAAGTGTACAACGTGAGAAAGAGAAAACCAAGGTCTCCCAGAGACGTGCAGCTGCCACAGCTCTTGTTATTTACTCGCAAAACCTCGATCTGTGCAAGGGCAGCGAGGGAACAAACTCGCAACTCCTAAAACACTGCACTGCAATAGGCAGCACTATAATGCAACCATCATAATGGAAAGAGAGAGGAGTAAAACAGAGGGAAGACAGACTGGAGGTCAGCCACTTCTTCATGCTTACACACCACTGTCTGTGAGGACTGGGACAAGCATTCTGAACAATATTTGACTCCCAGTGAAAGAATGTCCTCTTCAGTATCAGGACTGTCTCTCTCTCGACACAGTATATATCACACAACTGTACAAGTGTAACATCTGACACCTACTGGCTTCTGCAAGCAACCAATCAGGAGAGAGCAAAGACCGTCAACAGGTTAGGAAGATGTTGGCCAATCCTGGGGAGGCTGGTTTAATATCATATCAGTAGACTTGTTTTATCATTTAGGAATTAAAAACAAACAAACATCAAAACAACAACAACAGCACATATCCTCGCAGTCAGCTTACAGAGCCTTCAACAGCCCATAATAATGATTCATCACTGCAAATACAACCAGATACAAAATATGTAGCACGTATCTTCATTTTACTGCTATTATGAAGAGAGTTCTGTGCTAAAAACTCAAATCCAAGTTCAACACAAGCTCAACCACACTAACCTATGAATGAAACAGAAGACATGAGCTTACCTAAGAGGAACAAAAGCAGGTGATCTTACAGGTATTCAGTAACAACCGCCCTCCCCAACATGCTGCAGAGTGTGTATGTGCACAACCTACTCTAGAATGACATAATGAAAATGATCTCCAGCTCTAAAAAAGCCCAACACACTAGCACAGTTCTGAGGCATTATACAACCGTGGCTCCAGTCACATGGACGGGGCTCTAGTGCAGCACAGAACCCTGACAGCCTGCTTTCATAAAACCACATGCTCTCACCTGTGGTGCATTCTTTCAAAGAATCTGAGACACAAAACACATATGGCTTTTCACTGTTGACTGGGTAACAATCCAGAATGTCAATAAAATGACAATTACTGTGATTTTCGATCTCATTAAACTTCCTAACAGGCCTATGTGATCACAAAGCCACTCCTTATGTGGTCATAAGAGGTCTGAGGTCATCGAGCTTTCAATCAATCTTACACACACATATTTGTTTCATGGTGTAGATGAATGCAGTCATGAATCCACAGCTTCAGTAGAGCAGAGACCAACAACTGTGTGCTGTGAACAGGCCTCAGTGAGTCCTTCTCATAGTAATATGACAAAGCAACAACCACAACAATAAGATAATAATAATAACAACAATAATTAGATAATAATAATAATAACAATAACAATAATAATAAACTGTAAGATAATATCATACAATAAATAAGATTTATTGTATTCGTGGGAACAATCGTCCCCTTCCCCCATCTCGGTCCCATTGACCTGTTATTCAGAATGCACACACACACACACACACACACACGTTGACCTGCAATCCACAGCACGGTACACTGACACAGTTATGTAAAAGTAGCTTTCTCCACTAAAATCACGCCACGACACTACAGCTGCTTCACCTGCGCACACAACACGACATTTTAGCACCTTTACGACTCGACACAAAAGCAACGAACCAGTGTTTTCAGGTTATTGAAGTTTAAGAAGTGGAGCAACCAGGATGATCGCGCATGCGCACACCGGGCTCCGTTATGCAACTTCTTTTTTTTACACTAGTAAAAGAGTGTTGTCAAAGCAAAGGGGCTTAAATGGAGAAGACTTACCTGTGCTGTCCACTCTGCGCTGGTCCTCGGTGTCAGTGTGAGGGACACACAGTGAGACGACGGCGTTACGACGGCGTTACGACGGTGTTAGGACGGTGTTAGGACGGTGTTACGACCGCACTCCTCGATGCTAGTCGCCTGAACAGTTGACACACTGGCCGGCTGAGCTTCCCCGGCTTTCTCCAGCTCTGACTCACCGGCCAATCAACGAGCTCGCCGCTCGACCTCAATTTAGACTCCTCCCCTGGCCTTCATTGATTGGCTGGACGCTACGGGTTTCCAAGGAGAACGTGACGGAATTGCCACGGTGGTCGCTCATTGGTCCAGAGCCCTGTCCGTCGTTTTACATAAACAAGAGTTGGACTGCACGTGGAACACCATGTTACGTGTACCGTGCGGCGCGAGAGTGGACTGCCAGACCAAAGCAACAGATCCAGTGTTGAAATTACATAAATGAGGAGGACACAACCCGGAAAAGAAGAAGCACACAAGAAATACTGCGCATTAATTAGCGTCTAACTCGACTCTACTACGACTGATGTTACGTAAAGAAATAAATAAATAAAAGAACTCAAAGCTTTGTGAGTTCACTGCTCTGTAAGCTCAAATAAATAAGTGAATAAGTAGAAATGAATAAAACAAGCGTAACACTGGCTTGGTATAAATAACACAACTATAATTAATGCACTTTAATGTGTAAATAAATGTAAATAAATAAAAAGCATATATTAAAGTGAGGGGCCACAGTTTGAAACCCCTGGTTCACCTCCTCCTCTTTGTCCAGCAGCCTCGTCTGTGACACGCTCACAACACACCATCATGTTCCTCTCCATAGACCACAGTCCTGCAGCACACTGCACTGTCTGCGTTGTGTCTCTGTCCAGTCTCACGTCTCCACGTCCACTCTGTCAGCACAATAAGACACAGGAAATGGATTGTTGCCATGTTTGTCATTGATGTGTGAGCTGTTTGTGTTGCCCTCAGCTGTGAGTATGAGAGCAGGTGGACTTGACTTGAGACTGATTCATAACTCATCCTCTTCACATGTGCTGCTGCTGCTGCTGCTGCTGCTGCTACTGCTGCTGCTGCTGCTGCTGCTGCTACTGCTGCTGCTGCTGCTGCTGCTACTGCTGCTGCTGCTGCTGCTGCTACTACTACTGCTGCTGCTGCTGCTGCTGCTGGCAGTAAACAGGGAGAACCTTCAGGTGGGTGGAATTCCCTAAACAGCGTGTGAGTCATTATGTGGGCGATCAGCTGCTATGATTATCTAACCAGAAATCCTCTGCATTTATGCAATGGGAATATTCACTGACCACTTTATTAGCAACATCTGGATGCCTGTCTATTCATGCAGTGAAATACAGGTCAGGTGCTTCAGCTCATGCCCGGATCAAACATCAGTAGTAAAGCAGAAATGTGAGTCACATGATTGTTGTTACCACATGGTTTGTTGTGAGTATTTCTGTTCATCTTCCAACAAGTCACTCTTATTTACAACAGTTATGTACAAACATAACAGAGTCAGAGGTCACAAAGATTATTAGAGCACTCAAATGTTCCAAAACAAAAGACGTATATGGCATTGACACAAATTTCATAAAGACACATTATCATGCGTTGCTCAAACCCATTACACATCTGGTTAACTTATCAATTAACCAGAACAAAGTCCCGTTAGCCTGGAAGGTGGCCACAGTGACTGCCATTTTTAAATCTGGCTCCAAAACACTGGCAGCCAACTACAGACCAATCAGCATGCTGTCAATCATTTCCAAGGTAGCTGAAGAAGCTGGGTAGTGAACCGACTGCTCGAACATCTGGACGAGGGTCTCACTCCACTATGTCCCGTGCAGTTTGGTTTCAGGGGACACTTCCACTGAGTCAGCTAACTGTCTGTTGGACAAGTCCTTGACACCGTCGACCACCAAGTACTTTTAAACAAGCTCACATTTTATTTCCATACAGTGGTTTAAATCATACCTATCAAGTAGAACTCAGTGTGTAACTGTCCACGGGGTCAAATCACCTTTTCGTACTTCTACTGTTGGTGTCCCTCAGGGTTCCATCCTTGTGCCTCACTGTATATAAATGAATGTCCAGATGTATGCAGATGATGCAGTCATTTTTACACATGGTTCAAACACTGACATTACTTCAAGTAAACTTACAAATGCTCTAACTAAGGTACAAGACTGACTTAATAACAACTGCCTTATGCTCGACAGTGTGTATGACATTCACCAAACGACCAGTAACTCATGACCAGTATTCATTGCATGAGAGGAACTTGAACCGGTAACCCAGTTCAAATACCTTGGCATCACACTAGACGCAAACCTCACAAAAAGGTGACCAACACAATCAGATTCATGTTAAGCAAATCAGGCCGTTCATCCCGGCTGACGCAGCTAAATCTTATCTTCATTGCGTGATTCTGTCCCACATCGAATACTGTTTTGTGATATGGTCGTTCCAGTTGAACAACTATATAAAAAAGCCATCAAGGTTCTTCTCATCATTGTCCAGGTAGTGCAAGGTACAACTTCTTGAGCCTCTTTCAAAATGAGCTGCCATATCTATAAAACCCTCAACGGGCTGGCTCCTCCCCCATTGGAGGAATTCTTTAGACGGAGCGACAACACGCTCAGCTCCAGATCTGCCTCCAGAGAGGTTCAGTTCAGAAGCAGACATTTAGGCCAACAATCACTAACTGATAAAGGCAGCGCATGTTGGAATCGCATCCCGACCTCGATTAGAGACAGTTCCACCTTTAATGCATCTAAAAAACAGCTGTCCCACCAAAATATGCTCACACACCAATGAAATGCTGCCGAGCACGTTAATACAGTATAAGTGTAGCCTTTGTCTCATATGTTATACTATCATTTATTGAACAACTCTTGCTAATATTGTGTTTTCTTTTATATTCATGGCTAACGGTGTTGTTATCATTATGTTGTTATCTCTATTGTCATCCGTTTGTTTTTTATATTTTAATGTAAGGACTACAAATGGAAATTAGCTTTGAGCTAAATCTGGCATATTTACACAACGTCATGTGTGTCACAATGTGTGTCACCTCTTTTTTATTGTGTGTTTCGGCCTTTTATCATCTGAGGCTGGACACACAGTCTCTTTCCTCTGATTCCCACTCACTTCAGTAGCATTGTGGTGGAGCTGGCTCCTGCAGCTCCTGCAGCTCCTGAAGCTCCTGCAGCTCCTGCAGCTCCTGCAGCTCCTGAAGCTCCTGCAACCCCTGCAGCTCCTGCAGCTCCTGCAACCCCTGCAGCTCCTGCAGCTCCTGCAGCTCCTGCAACCCCTGCAGCTCCTGCAACCCCTGCAGCTCCTGCAGCTCCTGCAGCACACTGGAGACCAGCTGGATCCTCTCCAAACCACAGATGAAGGTTGGTTCATCACATGTGGCTCTGCCTGCTGGACTCCATTCCATTCCTGATAACATGAAGGATAGAAGATGAATGTGCACGGTAGCATTGAACTGCAAAAGTGGGGCAGAAGAGGAACGTAGCATGTTCACCCAGTTTCCCACCGGTGCTTTCCACAGTCAGCTGGTCGGGGAGTCGTTAACACTAGTGACAAACCTGGTCAATCTGGTATCAAAAAGGTTTTTAAAAGATGTTTTGATGACCTTGTTTGCCTTCATTAGCTGGACAGAGACACATTAAAGGGGGAACCATTATGCAGCGTGTTGTACACGATGAGTTGGACCCTGTTACCGGCCAGACTGAGGTGTGTGGAGGATGCGACAGTGGCTTTTAAATGTGCGTTTCTAGCTTCTTATAGACTTCTGGCTGCTATGAGAGATATCTGCACTCTGCCGTCTACCAGGTTACTGTGTTACGTAACAATTCACGTACAGCAGATGATTCACACAAGTCATAAAAAGTTCAATCAGTGATGATGACGACTGCTCGAAGGATACAAAGACACTTTTCTGAGTCATACAAACAGCAATCTAAGGAAATAATAGAATAGAATAGAATGCCTTTATTGTCATTATACAAGTTGTACAACGAGATTTACTTGACTTCACCTTGAAAGTGCATACAGCTAACAACGAAGAACAATAACAACAACAACAACAACAACCAGTGTATGGGTCAAGGACATTAAAAAGAAAAAGTGACCCTAGTTAACGTGAGTGGGTTTTCAGTTGCAGCGTACTACATTAAAGGATATACAGCCATCATTCTTATTGCACAATATGAAATAGCAGGTCTGTATCAGGGTTTAAATATAAAAAGTGCATTTCTATGAGACGTGACCCATAGCAGGGTATAAAAAATAATAAATAAGACTATTTCCACAGTGTGAAGTGTATTTTTTTTTTTTTTAACAGTATATGAAATATAGAAATAGAAATATCACAGTGTGAGATATGATTTTAGCAGCATATAGAATATAAATATCACAGAGTGAAATGTAATTTTGCAGTATATAAAAATAGAAATATAAACATTTACACAGTATGAAAGTGATTTTAGCAGGGTACCATTTAAAAATACAGATATTGCACAGTTGGAATGTAATTTAAGCAGGATAAAAATCTGTATATACAATATAAGTAGTGCACAGTATATAAGTATTGCATAGTGTGGAGTAAATTATTAAATAAATAAGCATTTCAGCATGAAATGTAGAGTATTGCACATGCCAGAATGTGTGAGAGTATGTGGTAGAGGTAGGATGGTCAGTGCATGTCCATGTTCAGTGTGGTTATGGCTCTGGGGAAGAAGCTGTCCTTAAGTCTATTTGTCCGAGCTCGGACACACCTGTAGCGTCTGCCAGAGGGCAGCATGTCGAACAGATGAAAGCCGGGGTGGGAACTGTCCTTAACAATGTTCCTCGCTCTGTTCAGGCAGCGAGAGTGGTAAATGTCCTTTAGGGAGGGGAGAGTGCAGCCGATGATCCTCTGTGCTGCGTTGATGACTCTCTGAAGACCCTTCCTGTCTGCTTCAGTGCAGCTGGCGTACCACACTGTGATGCAGTACAGCAGCAGGCTCTCTATGGAAGAGCGGTAGAAGTTCACCAGCAGCTTCTCATCCAGGTTGTAAATAAAAGCCCTTACTTACAAAGGAGAGCTGTGATGAGGATGCTGCTGTTCACAATCATTCTCCTTCTTAATATCTTTATCTCACTGTTAGACTGTTACCAGCTGTGGACCCACGTTTTCTCCTGGACTTTGATTTGATGGTTTCACGTTCCACTTGGAAAAGACTCATGTCTAAATGTCCTAAAGTGGTGAACACGTTCCAACCTTTTTTGTGTCATGGACCAGTTCTTTTCAAAATAAAAGCTCTCTCAGACTCTGATAATCAATAAAATATTGTTTTTATTCAGTGGTTCTGTGGGACCGGCACCAGTGTGTAACATTTAGGAACAATAGCAAGGGTCCCGTTTTATGCAGCCAGCCATGTGTATTTATTTTGAACGTACTCAGAGTGCAGGCTCAACGTGTCCTTCTGTTTGTCGGTGTATTTCTGTAGCAGCATTACAGCGCCACATGCAGGCCTGACATATGTAATGCAGCATTCATAGTCATTTTGGATGAAACTATTCAGTGTTTGTGTTGTTAGTTCAGCTACGAGAACAGACCTGCAGTAAATAGACCTGCGCCTGAGGAAGCCTCCAGTTTCACACGAGGCGGGCACCACTGACCCCTCCCACTTGTGGTAGCTTTACTGAGATTATTCTAATATTACTGATGTACGTGCTAAAATGACATCATTACTCCACCTACCCATGTCAAACTAGTTTGTAGTTTATTCATGAGAAGTATACATCTTTATTTTACACCTGCTAGCGCTCAAATAAGACTGCACACCTGCAGCAGTACACAGAGCACGGGTGGAAATGAACTTTAATAAAACAAAGAAAGGCCAGAAATGCACAGAAACAAAATCCAGTGTGTGAGACATTTAGAAGATGATAAACCAACAACAGACAAAACCCATCAGAGGCTTTTTGGCCCGTGATACGGATCCTACACTCGCATATTGCACTGAAAATGGAACGCCGTACGTTGGGGAATTAGCTTTTACATTACAGTGTCATCTCCCTACTGAGAAGCCCCGCCCACAGACCCCGCCTCCCACACCTGCTTGTAGAAAAACAAATACACTTAATAATAAAAAGAGAGTGCGGCACATAAATGCGTTCAGTTTAGAATCAGATCATGGAAAACAAGTATGAACAGAAATGCTGACAATGGGCTCGTGATAACTGACATTCTGTCTAATTCTAATAACGCTCTCATATAAATACATTAAAAAAACACGTGGTCGTTTCATCTAATACTAACGTTTTAATGTTGGAAATTACAGTGATCATTAAGTCGTCCGTGTCCGGGCTGTGAATCGCTCACACTCCTGCACCAAAGTCCAGAGAGAAAGTCTCTGCTGTTTGTGTCAATAAAAGTCACAAAATAACACAAATGAACATAAAGTTGTTGATATATCTACTGTGTTGTGATGTTAAATCTCTAAGGACTTTGGTGTAGGGGAGTAAGTCCAGTTACCAGGCAGAAAAGGCCGTGGAACAGTGAGATAAACGTAAGCAGTGAGACAGACGAGCACGTGTCGAGTCACCGCGTCGCTTTTCTTCACTTAAGACTGAGATGATTCTCGTATTCCACTTAAATCGCAGCATGTTGTCACTGGAAGGTGTTTGTGTTCTTTGAGCGTGGCGTTGTTCAAGTGTGGGAGTCAGTACACTTCCGTTTCCATGGTGACTGAGTATTTCATCATCACTTTTGACCAAACGAGGAAGAGTCTGACCTCTGTGGCTACACTGGCTCACAAAGTGTGACCCCGGCCCTTAACCAGTGCTACGTGTCAGTACCTCACACAAATCCCAGACTTCCTCCAGTGTTATTATTATTATTATTATTAACAATAATAATAATAATTATTATAATAGTCCATATGACCTGATGTCCAAACGTTCAGGGCGTCTTTTATTGAAACGTTTTATTTGTGTTTTGTGGGCTAGTGAAGTAGTCTGGCACATACAATGGTCACATGGTCAATTCATAAATGGCAAAAAGAAAAAAAACAAGAAAACTCATAAAAAAATACAATCTTTCTGCAGTTTTGAGGCACAGTTTGGAGGCAGCCAGACAGTTAACATGCACTTCCTGTGGGAGGAGTTTAAAGACGTGGGACTCCTTTTGCATTCCCACATCCATCTCTCGTGGGCGTGGCCAGGCCATGTGTCCACTCAGAGTGACGATGACGTCGTCTTCGTCTCCAGTGTGGCTGCTACTCTTCCCTTCCTGTGGCTCCGCCCACTGTTGCTGCCTGTGCAAAATCTGCAGCGACGTTACTGAAATGTCATCAGACCACAAATGTTCGGGGGCGGGGGAGGGGCGGGGTCTGCTCATTTTTGGGATCTGCTGCTGAATTCCCTTTTTTTTTCTTAAATAAAGGCTGTTTGTGTGTGTGTGTGAGACACATGTGTCCTCTCAGCCTGGTGGTGGTGGCAGCTGCTCTAGGACCGGTTGTCTTTGGCCACGTTGTGAGCCATCCAGTTCACTTTGGTGGTCCAGCTCTCTCTCAGGGCCTCATCAAACTTCTGCCGAAACTGCTTCAGCGCCTCATCGTCGGTTTTACCCAAAGCCAGAGAGATCCTGAGGGAGGGAGGAGGGAGGAGGGAGGGAGGAGGAGAGGAGGGAGGAGGGAGGAAGAGGAGGAGGAGGAGGGAGGAGGAGGAGGGTTAGTGACAAGGAAGTTGATGAAGTGGACAAACAATGAGTTCATTGGCAGCTAACAGTCACAATACGTCATGTGGTGAAATTCAGATCTGACCTTTGTGGCAAAACATTTATTTTTTTCAAATACAAACATTAGCTTTATAAGTAATAAAAATAAAAAACATTTTTGTTCACATGCAAACTGTGGGTTAAATGAAGATGAGTATTTGTCTCTCAGGTGTCTCTGCTTTGACGCGCTCACACACACATACACTGACGAGTAAAGGCAGTGGCAGGTTCTCTGTCCTGTGATTGGCTAACACCTGCTGACGGCGTGTCTGAGGTGTGGACTTGTGTGTTTGGTGTGAACTCATCATCATTTCACTTGTTTACAGAGAGAAGGCGACACCAGTGAGTTCTAACGTACAAACGACCTTTGAGTGACGTGGGATGAAAAACCAGAGGCTGATGAACCTTCAAAATAATCTTAGAGACATAGTCAAGGTTATGGAATGTAGGGATTAGAGAGAGGGAAGAAAGTGTGTGTGCGGGTATTACTAATGTTGTGGGGACCTAACACTGTTCACACACTCACATTATGGGGACAAAAATCAAGTCCACACAACGTAAATGACTACATTTTAAGGTTAGGCTGAGGTTAGGCTAAGGTTAGGCTGAGGTTAGTAGTAATTGTGGTTAAGGTTAGAGTAAGTCTCCAGGAAATGAATGTAAGTCAATGCAATGTCCCCTCAAGTCATGAATGTCCAATGTGTGTGTGTGTGTGAGTGTGTGTGTGAGAGTGAGTGTGTGTGTGTGTGTGTGTGTGTGAGTGTGTGTGTGAGAGAGTGAGTGTGTGTGTGTGTGTGTGTGTGTGTGTGTGTGAGTGTGTGTGTGTGTGTGTGTGAGTGTGTGTGTGTGTGTGTGTGTGTGTGTGTGTGTGTGTGTGTGTGTGTGTGTGTGTGTGTGTGTGTGTGAGAGAGTGTGTGTGTGTGTGTGTGTGTGTGTGAGTGTGTGTGTGTGTGTGTGTGTGTGTGTGTGTGTGTGTGTGTGTGTGAGAGTGTGTGTGATACCTTTAAGTACTGGATGTCTTTGACTGAGGTGAGCTCTGGCAGTCCAGCTGTCAACATGAGGGCAAACAATGTGATGAAGAGGTTCCCGTTCTTCCTCAAGATCAGATAGGCCTCCTCACAGTACTGACGGAAACTACACACACACACACACACACACCACCCCACCACACACACGCACACACACACACACACACGTTGGAGTGTTTCTCTTTTATAATTAAAACAAGTTTTCTGTTTTTTCTGTTAAATCTAAGTATTTCCTGGTTTCTTTGCTCCATATAACAAAGGAACCATTAACACAGAATCATTTGATATTTTATGATTGTGTGTGCAATGTTACTGCTTATCAACAACCTAATAACATCATACTTAAGAAAAGAGTCCAAATGAGTGACAAACAAGAAATGCAAGATCAGCACAGTTCCAGATATTATATCATATTGTGATGACTTTTCTACGGCCTTTCCTGATTCATATCACACACACACACACAGCATACCATGTGCCTTGTACGTATGTCTATGTAAACCAGAGCAGGAGCTGCAGGAGCTGCAGGAGCTGCAGGAGCTGCAGGAGCTGCAGGAGCTGCAGGAGCTGCAGGAGCTGCAGGAGCTAAGCTGTGTCACTGTCACTATTCCTCGACTGATCTGCAGCTCTGTGTTGTCGTTGTTGTTGTTGTTGTCGTTGTTGTTCATCAAAAACACTTTTCTATTTTCTACACAGGAGTCAGGATTGAGTACTGTGTTGTTTTATAAAGAAAGAAAGAATTGATTTATCGTTTTATTTAGTGATAAAACAATCGTTTCAATATTTCTCTACTTCTTGTGTTTATTTAATTTGTTTTTGAGCCATTATGATGTTTGTGTATTATGAGAGAACCTGTGTAAGATGATGTTCATCACTGTTGTACTGCCACCTGCTGGTGTCAGAGGGGACAACGACAACATACTTCTACAGGCTGTGGTGCTCGTCGACATGGAGGGTGAAAAATGACAAATAATAAATAAATAATCAACGAATCAAGAAAACAATCAACTGATTCATCACTTAACAAAATAATAATCGGAGCATAAGCAATGTAATGTGGAGAATATTCTATGGTCTTGAGATGGCTCCGCCTCCCTCCCTGTGTGTATGACTGTGCAGCGGCACATGAGGAGGACGAGCTCAGCCTTTCCTTAAGTGACGGCTTTACTGACTCAGTGTCCACAGCTGGTCCACAGCTGGTCCACAGCACCAGGGCCGTGCATACAACCTGTGTGTGAGCGTGACGCTGGAGACTAACCTGCCAAACTTCTCTGTGTTGCCCGTCTTCCCCTGCTGGATGACATGGATGAAATCGTGTGTGAGGATGAAGGGCACGCGCTCCCTCTTGATGCCAAACTTGGACTTGAAGTTTCCCAGGATGTGACCAAAGTCTATGTGAAAGAGCTGGCAGACAGACGAGAGCACACTGAGCATCACGGGACAAGACACGTACAGAGGGCGTGGTTTACAGATATGACCCCGTCTGACCTGTCCATTGCTGCGGACCATGATGTTGTCACTGTGGCGGTCTCCGATGCCCAGGACGTATGTAGCTACACAGTAGCCTGCACACGACAGTGTGAACTCCTCGATGGCGCGATCCAGAGCGTCGCTGCGGACACACAACAAGCATGTGTAACACAGTGGAGTGAGTCACTCTTCTTCAGAACCCGAGAGCTTCACTCGTCTCCATCTTACCCAGAGTTCCTCTCCTTCAGCCAGTTGAGCAGAGCATCTTTGTTGAAGGCGGCGGCTGCTGCCACGTTGCTGCTCGTCAGCTGGATGTTGGCAATCGTGTCTGCTGATGAAACCACCTCGATCAGCCCGGCGCGGTCCCCTGTCGCCAGACAGCCGTATGGTACGATCCTGTACATGGCCTTGAAAGTAAGTCACTGTATAAACCTCCCATGAGCTAATGTGTAGAGGCTGTCACATGTCACTGTGTGTGTGTGTGTGTGTGTGTGTGTGGCACTGCATCTGTGAACATGTAAACTCACATACCTGCGTCTGAAAACGTTAAATGTTTCTTTGTTTGGACAATGTTTTCCCATTCGTATGAGTCATCATCATCACCATCATCATCATCCATCATCATCACCATCATCATCATCACCATCACCATCATCATCATCATCACCATCATCATCATCATCATCACCATCATCATCGTCAATCATCATCATCATCACCATCGTCATCATCACCATCACCATCACCACCACCACCATCATCATCATCGTCATCCACCATCATCATGCGTCATCACCATCATCATCATCATCACCACCATCATCGTCATCATCATCATCATCATCACCACCATCATGGAGTCGTAATCCAAACGTCACCATCATCATCATCACCACCATCACATCATCATCATCGTCATCACCATCACCATCATCACCATCACCATCATCATCATCACCACCATCATATGCATTCATCATCAAGCGTCCTGCATCATCATCACCACCATCATCATCACCATCGTCATCATCAGCATCACCATCATCATCATCATCATCATCACCACCATCATCGTCATCATCATCATCATCCTGCAAATAATGCATTCATCATCCAGCGTCACCATCATCATCATCACCACCATCTCATCATCATCATCGTCATCACCATCACCATCATCACCATCACCATCATCATCATCATCATCAACATCATCATCACATCATCATCATCATCATCATCATCATCATCATCATCACCATCATCATCATCACCAGTGGATTGTGAGCAGATTTTAATGCTAACATTCTTGGGTGATGACCTAACACTGGAGCTGCTAACACAAGGACAGACAGATGAAAACAGAACCTCTTTGGTGATAAATAGAATAATAATCATTCTGTCAGGATGCAGATAATCTCATCCATACATTAATGACTTGATTTTCAAGTCTCTGTAAACATGAGAATAGACTTTAAAATCCTTTCATGGCATTCTGATGTTTCTGAATTATGAGACAGAGAGAGAAACTCCACCACAACAACAACAATAACAACAACATGACAACATAAGCTGGTTTTATGGATTAAACCATAGCACAGAAACAGCACTAGTTAAAGTTAGTAACTCAGATAATGGTCTAGTTTCTTTACATTTGACACCATTGATCATGATATTCTACTGCAGAGATTGGAGCAGACTCTTGGTATCACAGGTGCTGCCCTCTGCTGGTTTAAATCATACTTATCTGATAGATTCCAGTTTGTTCATGTTAATGTTAAAGCCTCACTACAAACTTCACGTACAAAGCACTTCATGGTCACGCCCCTTTATACCTGAAAGACCTAGTCTTACCCTATCACCCTAATAGACCACTTAGGTCACAAAATACAGGTTTACTTGTGGTTCCCAGAGTCTGTAAGAGCAGAATGGGAGGCAGAGCCTTAAACTTAAAACTTTCCTTTTTGATAAAGCTTATAGTTAGAGCTGGTTCAGGGAAACCTGGACCATCTCTTAGTTATGCTGCTATAGAACTAAACTGCTGGGGGATTTTCCTGTGGTGCACGCACATTCACTCTCTCACACTCAGGATATGAATATGACTTTTTATATGTCATTAACTTTGTCTCTTTCTCTCCCTAGTTTGTGTCCTTCCTTCCTTCCCTCTCTCTCTCTCTGTATTCTCATCTTGCAGGTTGCAGGATCCAGATCCAGTTTTCGAGGCTATCCATATCATACATATCATCACCATTATTATTGTGCTATAATTAAAAGTCGATATCATTAACTGTATAAACTTGTAACTTGATACAGTTGTTGTGTATCTGCTCCTGGTCTCTCTCTCTCTTCTGTCTCTCCCTCATCTCCCTCTTGTCCTTTCTCTCCCCCCCTTCTGTGTCCCACCTCTCCACTGTCCCCCATTTTTCCTTTCACCCCAACCGGTCGAGGCACATCTCTGAGCCTGGTTCTGTCAGAGACATGAACATTCACTGTCAACTACAACACAACATCCAACTGAAGAGACACAGGGTCTGAAAC
>NW_025321538.1:0-17325 GCF_019176455.1 Solea senegalensis
ACATAGGTTTGTTCAGGGCCAGACTATCAACAATCCTAGCAAGTTTGGTTCAGATTGGACCAGGATTGGCAAAGTTGTAACAGTTTTTTTTTTGTAGTATTTTCTACCACCACCAGGAGGCGCTGTTTTCAAAATGTATTGTTTTCGGCAATATTGTCGCCTTCAGCAACTACCCATTATCAATCATAGGAAGTTTGGTTGGGATTGGATCTTCCATCGCAAAGTTATAAGAGTTTTGCTTTTTGTTGTGAAAAATAGGAATTTACACCCACTTTGGCGCCCCCTATCTCGTACACCATGAGACATTTTAAAAACCTTTTGATAACTTAAGCTCCTCAACTGGTTCACAGTGACCTCACCGAGTTTAAAGGTGATCGCACAAGAACTCTAGGATTAATTCCTTCAAATACCAGAGGTCATATTGTCTCCGTCACCAGGGGGTGCTGTTTTTGAAAGTGAATATTTTCCTATAGACGTCTTCAGGGCTGGACTATCATCAATCCTAGCAAGTTTGGTTCAGATTGGACTAGGATTCGCAAAGTTGTAGCAGTTTGTTTTATTGTCGCAAAAATCCGACTTTGCATCATTACCATGGCAACATCATGTAACTCTACGCCATCATATTGAGCATGCATCATCTACCTTGTGTTTTGGGTGATTTTTACCAATTTTGAGTTTGATACGATAATATCTGTAAAAGTTATTCCCGAAATTGTAAAAGTAACTTTTTTTTTTAATTTTCTGCCACCACCAGGAGGCGATGTTTACAAACTTGACAGTTTTTGCATAGGCCTCTTCAGCAAGGGCCCATCATCAATCGCCACAAGTTTGGTTAAGATCGGACCTTCTATCGCAAAGTTATAAGAGTTTTGTTGCGTGTGGCGAAAATCGTGAATTTTCACCAACTTTGACGCCCCCTTTCTCGTAGGCCATGATACTTATTAAAAAGTTTTCAGGAACTTTAGATCCTCAACTTGTCCACAGTGACCTCACCAAGTTTGAACGTGATTCCATGTAAGCTCTGGGACAAGTTCGTTCAAATACCGATGGTGCGAAATGGCCAAAATCGCCTCTGTTTTGGCGTGCAATCAAAGATGGCGTCCTTCCTGTAGGATTCACAGGGAAGTTGTCATCGACTTTTTTGACCGTCCCCACCTCATGAACATGTGTGCCAAGTTTCGTTCATGTACGTTAAACCAGAGAGCAGATGACCTAATAGAAGGTTTTTGCGTCAGTTTTTAGCCCCGCCCTCTTCCATTTTTTGACGCACATTCCTTGAAACATTGATATACGTAATTTTACACCAGGTCTGATGGGGTTGCAAAATTTGGTGAGTTTTGGGGCATGGGAAAGGCCTCAAAAACGCGATTCATTTGGAGGAATAATAATAAGAACTAGTACCGCAAGCGGTAATTGACGGGTTCGAGCTTGACGGCTCGCGAGTCCCCGTGCGTCCACGTCGCCGCGCGAGTCCTCTTCCTCATCTTCCGTTCATTCACCGCTTGTGGTACTGGTTATTTTCAGCTGCATCCCAGCGCAATGTCAGGCGTGTCCTTTTAAAATGGCCGTCTTCCTGTTGGGTGAAAGGCGTGTCCGTAAACGTGTTTAGGGAAGGTACCTTGACTTACATAACAAGTTTCATGTGGATCGGAGAATGTCAGACTTTACTTCCTGTTTCGGGAGTTGTACTTCCTGTAAGGAGGTCATCCTTTACAGACATGTTCAGGGCGGGTCTGAGGTCTGAGGTCTAACAGTGTGATTTCGTCTATAAGTTGTTATTTTTGTGAAAAACAACTGATGGTATCAGAATTGAAGCTGAATTTTTGAAATAACTAGTTATTTTTGTGATAGAACATCTGATGGTATAAGAATTTAGGGTGCATTTTCTCTTTTTTCCCTCTGTTACTTTTTCTCTCTTCCCATTTTCCCTGTTTTTTTTTTTCCTTGGCCCCTCTTGCAGTACCTTTTGCCCCATCTTTCCCTTTCAGAGCAGCATGAGAAACTGTAAATGTTAGATTTGAGAGATTTGTAGGCAAATGCCTCCATCATGTGGCGAACAAAGGTTACTGCACTGACAAACCACTCAGTAGAGTGGATCCTGTGCAGTGTTCTCATGTCAACACCGTTGAACGATTTGTTATCATATTCAGCAAGCATCATCTACCATGTGTTTTACATGTTTTCATTCATTTTGAGTATGATACAATGAAATTTGTTAAAGTTATAAGGGAAATTGTGAAATTGTATTTTCTGTTACAACCAGAAGGCGCTGTTTTTAAAATGTACAGTTTTTGCATAAGCATCTTCAGCAAGATCCCATCATCGATCGTCTCTAGTTTGGTTAAGATCTAACCTTTCATCGCAAAGTTATAAGAGTTTGTTGTTGTAGCGAAATACCAGACGTCATATTGTCTGCCGTCAACAGGGGGCGATGTTTTCAAAATGTACAGTTTTTGCATAGACATCTTTAGCAAGGGCCCATCATCGATTGTCACTTGTTTAGTTAATATCTGACCTTCCATGGCAAAGTTATAAGAGATTGTTGTGTGTTGCGAGGAATCGTGATTTTCGCCAACTTTCCTGACCTTCTTCTTGTTCGCTGTGATACTTAATGAAAAGATTTTGATACCTTTGGATCCTCAACTTGTCCACAGTGACCTCACAAAATTTGAAGGTGATCCCATTAAAGCTCTTTGACAAGTGCGTTCACATACCATTGGTGCGAAATGGCCAAAATCTGCTAAAAATGTACTTTCAATCAAAGATGGCGACTTTCCTGTTCGTTTCAGAGCTTAGGCTGCTTTGAATTTTTTGACCGTCCCGACCTAAGGAATGCGTGAGTACCAAGTTTAGTGCATGTACATTAAACATGCTCCTCAGGAGGACAAGTTTTACGGGTTGTAAGAGTTTTGCCTTTTGTTGTGAGAAATATGAATGAACGCCAACTTTGGCGCCCCCTATCTCGAAAACCATGGGACATTTTGAAAAACTTTTAATAACTTTTGATCCTCAACTTGTCCACAGTGACCTCACAAAGTTTAAAGGTGATCGCACAAAAGCTCTATGACAAGTTAGTTCACATACCATTGGTGCGAAATGGCCAAAATCTCCCAAAAATGTACTTTCAATCCAAGATGGCGGCGTTCCTGTTCGCTTTAGAGCTTCGGCTACGCTGACTTTTTTGACCGTCTGGACCTAAGGAACGCGTGAGTACCAAGTTTCATGCATGTACATTCAACGTGATCCTCAGGAGGACAAGTTTTACGGGTTGTAAGAGTTTTGCCTTTTGTTGTGAGAAATATGAATGAACGCCAACTTTGGCGCCCCTATCTCGAAAACCATGCGACATTTTGAAAAACTTTTAATAACTTTAGATCCTCAACTTGTCCACAGTGACCTCACAAAGTTTAAAGGTGATCGCACAAAAGCTGTAGGACTAGTTCATTCAAATACCAGGCGTCATAGTGTCTGCTGTCTCCAGGGGGCGCTGTTTTTGAAAGTGAATATTTTCATATAGGCGTCTTCAGGTCTGGACTATCATCAATCCAAGCAAGTTTGGTTCAGATCGGACTCGGATTCGTAAAGTTGTAGCAGTTTGTTTTTTGTCACAAATATCTGACTTTGCAGTGTTGCTGTGGCAACACCGTTGAACGATTTGTTATCATATTAAGCACGCATCATCGAACATGTGTTTTAAATGTTTTCCCAAATTTTGAGTTTGATACGATTAACTCTGTAAAAGTAATAACCGAAATTGTTTTTTTTTGTATATTTTGTTACCACAAGGAGGCACTGTGCTCAAAATTTACGTTTTTTTCACAGACTTCTTCAGCAATGGTCCATCATCAACCCTAGGTAATTTGGTTGGGATGTGACCTTCTATCGCAAAGTTATAAGAGTTTTGTTGCCTGTGGCGAAACATTAAAATTTTCACCAACTTTGCCGGCCCCTTACTCTTAAGCCATAATACCTATTGAAAAGATTTTGATACCTTTGGATCCTCAACTTGTCCAAAGTGACCTCACCAAGTTTGAAGGTGATCCCATGAAAGATCTAGGACAAATCTGTTCAAATATCATTGGTGTGAAATGGTCAAAATCAGCAAAGCATTTACTTTCAATCCAAGATGGCGGCTTTCCTGTGCGTTTTAGAGCATAGGCTACGCTGACTTTTTTGACCGGCCCGACCTAAGGAACGCGTGTACCAAGTTTCATGCATGTACATTAAACGTGCTCCTCAGGACCACAAGTTTTAGGGGGTGGCGCAGGTTTTTGGCCCGTCCACTTTCACCAGGGGGCGCTGATTTTGACTTGAAATATTTTCACATAGGTTTGTTCAGGGCCAGACTATCAACAATCCTAGCAAGTTTGGCTCAGATTAGACCAGGATTGGCAAAGTTGTGACAGTTTTTTTTTTTTTGTATTTTCTACCACCACCAGGAGGCGCTGTTTTCAAAATTTATTGTTTTCGGCAATATAGTCGCCTTCAGCAACTACCCATTATCAATCATAGGAAGTTTGGGTGGGATTGGATCTTCCATCACAAAGTTATAAGAGTTTCGCTTTTTGTTGTGAAAAATAGGAATTTACACCCACTTTGGCGCCCCCTATCTCGTACACCATGAGACATTTTAAAAAACTTTTGATAACTTAAGTTCCTCAACTGGTTCACAGTGACCTGACCAAGTTTAAAGGTGATGGCACAAGAACTCTAGGATTAATTCATTCAAATACCAGAGGTCATATTGTCTCCGTCACCAGGGGGTGCTGTTTTTGAAAGTGAATATTTTCATATAGGTGTCTTCAGGGCCGGACTATCATCAATCATGGCAAGTTTGGTTCCGATTGGACAAGGATTCGCAAAGTGGTAGCAGTTTGTTTTTTTGTCGCAAAAATCCGACTTTGCATCATTACCATGGCAACATCATGTAACGATACGCCATCATATTGAGCACGCATAGTCTACCTTGTGTTTAGAGTCCTTTAACCAATTTTGAGTTTGATACAATAATTTCTGTAAAAGTTATTCCCGAAATTGTAAAAGTAACTTTTTTTTTTAGATGTTCTACCACCAACAGGAGGCGATGTTTACAAACTTGACAGTTTTTGCATGGCATCTTCAGCAAGGGCCCATCATCGATTGCCACAAGTTTGGTTAAGATCGGACCTTCCATCGCAAAGTTATAAGAGTTTTGTTGTGCGTTGCGAGAAATTGGTAATTTACTCCAAATTTGGCGCCCCCTATCTTGAAAACCATGATACTTATTAGAAACCTTTCAATGACTTAAGCTCCTCAACTTGTCCACAGTGACCTCACCAAGTTTAAAGGTGATTCCATGAAAGCTCTAGTTGTAGTACGTTCACATACCATTGCTGCGAAATGGCCAAAATCGCCTCTGTTTTGGCGTGCAATCCAAGATGGCGGCCTTCCTGTAGGATTCACAGGGAAGTTGTCATCGACTTTTTTGACCGTCCCCACCTCATGAACATGTGTGCCAAGTTTTATTCATGTACGTTAAACCCCAAAGCAGATGACCTAATAGAAGTTTTTTGCATCAGTTTTTAGCCCCGCCCATGTTCATTTTTTGACGCACATTCCCCGAAACACTAATAGACGTAATTTTACACCAGGTCTGATGGGGTTGCAAAATTTGGTGAGTTTTGGGGCATGGGAAAGGCCTCAAAAACGCGATTCATTTGGAGGAATAATAATAATAATAATAACTAGTACCGCAAGCGGTAATCAACGGGTTCGAGCTTGACGGCTCGCGGGTCTCCCTGCGCCCACCTCGCAGTGCGAGACGTCTAGCTCATCTTCCGTTCATTCACCGCTTGCGGCAGTAGTAATTTTCAGCTTAGACTATTTTCAGCGTCCATGTGCTAAGTTAGATGGCACTTCCTGTTTAAAATGGGCGACTTCCTGTTTGGTGAAAGGTGTGTCCGTAAACGTGTTCAGGGACGTTCCTCACATATCAAGTTTTGTGAAGATTGGAAAATGTTAGACTTGACTTCCTGTTTCGGGAGTTCTACTTCCTGTAGGGAGGTTATCCTTTACAGCACATATGTCAGAATCAAGGCCCGTGAATGAGTTATGTCTGGCCCACGGGATGATTTTTAATTACTATTAAAACCGGCTTGCACTATTATGTGCCCTCAGCACCATAATACTACACATCCCAAGATGCACTGTGAGTGCGATCCCGTGTCAGCCTTCATGAACAGCATCACAGTCACAGTGGAAAACTAAACATTGCTGTCATTTTTCATCTCCCTCTCCCCCAAATAGACAAATAGAAAAGTAGACGGTGAAAACAGGGGTTTCAAGACAGGTGGGAGGCAGAATAATGTTCACCGAAGTAAAAGGAAAGCCTGTGTGTCTTGTGTGTGGAGACAGTGTGTCGTTATGAAAGAATATAACTTAAGAAGGCACTATGAAACTTGCAACTGTTTTGCACTTTTCAAGTTTGCATTAACTTCTAATTTTATTATAAAAGACAAACATTGGTGAGGATCAGAGCCGCACACTGATTTGTTTTGTAACATGCTGTTTCATTTTTGCATTTATCTTGCCATTGAGCTTTGAAGGAAAATAACATTTTGCTGTTTACCTGTTAAAAAGAAGAAGGAAAAATGTTTTCAATTTGTTACTGAAAGAGCCTTAAGAAAATATTGCAACTGATTTTATTTATATTTTGCTTAATTTAATTTATTTTAATTTAATTTAAATTAATTTAATGATTGAGAGCAATATAGGCTTTTGTATTGGTATTGGTTCAATATGTGCAGTAATTGCAAGTTTTAATAAATATTTAACCCTCCACCTGTACCATTTTTTTTATTTTGGCCCCCCGTGTATTTGACTTTGGCATTACTGCTTTACAGACATGTTCCGGACGGGGCTGAGGTCTCATGTATCAAGTTTCAAGTGGATACAACAATCCCAATTAGAGCAGCATGAGAAACTGTAAATGTTAGATTTGATAGATTTGTAGGCAAATGCCTCCATCATGTGGCGAACAATGGTTACTGCATGAACAAAACACTCAGTTGAGGGAATCCTTTGCATTTTTGCCAGGCAAAACCGTTGAACGATTTGTTATCATATTCAGCAAGCATCATCTAACATGTGTTTTACATGTTTTCATTCATTTGGAGTATGATACAATGACATTTGTTAAAGTTATAAGGGAAATTGTGAAATTGTATTTTCTGTTACCACCAGAAGGCGCTGTTTTCAAAATGTACAGTTTTTGCATGAGCATCTTCAGCAATATCCCATCATCGATCGTCACGAGTTTGGTTAAGATCTGACCTTCCATCGCAAAGTTATAAGAGTTTGTTGTTGTAGCGAAATACCAGACGTCATATTGTCTGCCGTCACCAGGGGGCACTGTTTTTGAAAGTGAATATTTTCACATAGGCATCTTCAGGGATTGAATATCATCAATCCTAGCAAGTTTGGTTCAGATTGGAATAGTATTCGAAAAGTGGTAGCAGTTTGTTTTTTGTCGCAAATATCTGACTTTGCAGTGTTGTCATGGCAACACTGTTGAACAATTTGTTATCATATTAGGCACGCATCATCTACCATGTGTTTTGAATGTTTTCCCAAATTTTGAGTTTGATACAAGGAAATTTGTTAAAGTTATAAGGGAAATTGTGAACTTGTACTTTCTGTTACCACCAGGTGGCGCTGTTTCCAAAATTTACAGTTTTTGCATACGCATCTTCAGCAAAAGCCCATCATCGATCATCACAAGTTTGGTTAAGATCTGACCTTCAATTGCAAAGTTATAAGAGTTTGTTGTGTGTTGCGAAATACCAGACTTCCTAGTGTTTGCCACCACCAGGAGGCGATGTTTTCAAAATTTACAGTTTTTGCATAGACATCTTTAGCAAGGGCCCATCATCGATTGTCACTTGTTTGGTTAATATCTGACCTTCAATGGCAAAGTTATAAGAGATTGTTGTGTGTTGCGAGGAATCGTGATTTTCGCCAACTTTCCTGACCTTCTTCTTGTTCGCCGTGATACTTAATGAAAGATTTTGATACCTTTGGATCCTCAACTTGTTCACAGTGACCTCACAAAGTTTCAAGGTGATCCCATGAAAGCTCTATGACAAGTGCGTTCACATACCATTGGTGCGAAATGGCCAAAATCTGCAAAAATGTACTTTCAATCCAAGCTGGCGGCTTTCCCGTTCGTTTTAGAGCATAGGCTGCTTTGAATTTTTTGACCGTCCTGACCTAAGGAACGCGTGAGTACCAAGTTTAGTGCATGTACATTCAACGTGCTCCTCAGGAGGACAAGTTTTAGGGGTTATAAGAGTTTCACCTTTTGTTGTGAAAAATATGAATGAACGCCAACTTTGGCGCCCCCTATCTCAAAAACCATGTGACATTTTAAAAAACTTTTAATAACTTTAGATCCTCAACTTATTCACAGTGACCTCACCCAGTTTGAAGGTGATCCCTTTAACGCTCTATGACAAGTGCGTTCACATACCATTGGTGCGAAATGGCCAAAATCTGCAAAAAATGTACTTTCAATCCAAGATGGCGGCTTTCCCGTTCGTTTTAGAGCATAGGCTGCTTTGAATTTTTTGACCGTCCTGACCTAAGGAACGCGTGAGTACCAGGTTTAGTGCATGTACATTAAACGTGCTCCTCAGGAGGACAAGTTTTACGGGTTGTAAGAGTTTCGCCTTTTGTTGAGAAAAATATGAATGAACACCAACTTTGGTGCCCCCTATCTCGAAAACCATGCGACATTTTGAAAAACTTTTAATAACTTTAGATCCTCAACTTGTCCACAGTGACCTCACCTAGTTTGAAGGTGATCCCATAAAAGCTCTATGACAAGTGTGTTCCCATACCATTGGTGCGAAATGGCCAAAATCTGCCAAAAATGTACTTTCAATCCAAGATGGCGGCTTTCCTGTTCGTTTTAGAGCTTCGGCTACGCTGACTTTTTTGACCGTCTGGACCTAAGGAATGCGTGAGTACCAAGTTTTGTGCATGTACATTCAACGTGCTCCTCAGGAGGACAAGTTTTACGGGTTGTTAGAGTTTCACCTTTTGTTGTGAAAAATATGAATGAACACCAACTTTGGCGCCCCCTATCTCGTACACCGAGCGACATTTTAAAAAGCTTTCAGGAACTTATGCTCGGCAACTTGTTCACAGTGACCTCACCAACTTTCAAGGTGATAGCATAAAAACTCTAGGATTAGTTCATTCAAATATCAGGTGTCATAGTGTCTGCTGTCACCAGGGTGCGCTGTTTTTGAAAGTGAATATTTTCATATAGGCGTCTTCAGGGCCGGACTATCATCAATCCAAGCAAGTTTGGTTCAGATCGGACTCGGATTCGTAAAGTTGTAGCAGTTTGTTTTTTGTCACAAATATCTGACTTTGCAGTGTTGCTGTGGCAACACCGTTGAACGATTTGTTATCATATTAAGCACGCATCATCGAACATGTGTTTTAAATGTTTTCCCAATTTTTGAGTTTGATACGATTAACTCTGTAAAAGTTATAACCGAAATTGTTTTTTTTTGTATATTTTGTTACCACAAGGAGGCACTGTGCTCAAAATTTACGTTTTTTTCACAGACTTCTTCAGCAATGGTCCATCATCAACCCTAGGTAATTTGGTTGGGATGTGACCTTCTATCGCAAAGTTATAAGAGTTTTGTTGCCTGTGGCGAAACATTAAAATTTTCACCAACTTTGCCGGCCCCTTACTCTTACGCCATAATACCTAGTTGAAAAGATTTTGATACCTTTGGATCCTCAACTTGTCCAAAGTGACCTCACCAAGTTTGAAGGTGATCCCATGAAAGATCTAGGACAAATCTGTTCAAATATCATTGGTGTGAAATGGCCAAAATCAGCAAAGCATTTACTTTCAATCCAAGATGGTGGCTTTCCTGTTCGTTTTAGAGCATAGGCTACGCTGACTTTTTTGACCGGCCCGACCTAAGGAACACGTGTACCAAGTTTCGTGCATGTACATTAAACGGGCTCCTCAGAACCACAAGTTTTAGGGGGTGGAGCAGGTTTTTGGCCCGTCCACTTTCACCAGGGGGCGCTGATTTTGACTTGAAATATTTTCACATAGGTTTGTTCAGGGCCAGACTATCAACAATCCTAGCAAGTTTGGCTCAGATTAGCCCAGGATTGGCAAAGTTGTGACAGTTTTTTTTTTTTTGTATTTTCTACCACCACCAGGAGGCGCTGTTTTCAAAATTTATTGTTTTCGGCAATATAGTCGCCTTCAGCAACTACACATTATCAATCATAGGAAGTTTGGTTGGGATTGGATCTTCCATCACAAAGTTATAAGAGTTTCGCTTTTTGTTGTGAAAAATAGGAATTTACACCCACTTTGGCGCCCCCTATCTCGTACACCATGAGACATTTTAAAAAACTTTTGATAACTTAAGTTCCTCAACTGGTTCACAGTGACCTGACCAAGTTTAAAGGTGATAGCACAAGAACTCTAGGATTAATTCATTCAAATACCAGAGGTCATATTGTCTCCGTCACCAGGGGGTGCTGTTTTTGAAAGTGAATATTTTCATATAGGTGTCTTCAGGGCCGGACTATCATCAATCATGGCAAGTTTGGTTCAGATTGGACAAGGATTAGCAAAGTGGTAGCAGTTTGTTTTTTTGTCGCAAAAATCCGACTTTGCATCATTACCATGGCAACATCATGTAACGATACGCCATCATATTGAGCACGCATAGTCTACCATGTGTTTAGAATCTTTTATCCAATTTTGAGTTTGATACAATCATTTCTGTAAAAGTTATTCCCGAAATTGTAAAAGTAACTTTTTTTTTTAGATTTTCTGCCACCACCAGGAGGCGATGTTTACAAACTTAACAGTTTTTGCATAGGCATCTTCAGCAAGGGCCCATAATCGATCGCCACAAGTTTGGTTACGATCGGACCTTCCATCACAAAGTTATAAGAGTTTCGTTTCGTGTAGCGAGAAATTACAAATTTTCGCCAACTTTGCCGGCCCTTTTCTCGTACGCCATGCGACATTTCAACTAACCATAAGCATCGTTAGATCCCCAACTTGTCCACAGTGACCTCACCAAGTTTGAACGTGATCCCATGTAAGCTCTAGGACAAGTTCGTTCAAATACCGATGGTGCGAAATGGCCAAAATAGCCTCTGTTTTGGAGTGCAATCCAAGATGGCGGCCTTCCTGTAGGATTCACAGGGAAGTTGTCATCGACTTTTTTGACCGTCCCCACCTCATGAACATGTGTGCCAAGTTTCGTTCATGTACGTTAAACCTGAGAGCAGATGACCTAATAGAAGTTTTTTGCGTCAGTTTTTAGCCCCGCCCTCTTCCATTTTTTGACGCACATTCCTTGAAACACTGATATACGTAATTTTACACCAGGTCTGATGGTTTTGCAAAATTTGGTGAGTTTTGGGGCATGGGAAAGGCCTCAAAAACGCGATTCATTTGGAGGAATAATAATAATAAGAATAAGAAGAATAATCTTAGCGATTACAATAGGGTTCTTGCGCAACCAAGTTGCTCGAACCCTAACTAGTACCGCAAGCGGTAATCAACGGGTTCGAGCTTGACGGCTCGCGGGTCTCCCTGCGCCCACCTCGCCGTGCGAGTCCTCTAGCTCATCTTCCGTTCATTCATTGCTTGCGGTAGTAGTTATTTTCAGCTTGGACTATTTTCAGCGTCCATGTGTTAAGTTAGAGGGCACTTCCTGTTTAAAATGGCAGACTTCCTCTTTTTCCTATTTAATTTAATTTAATTTAATTTAATTTAATTTAATTTAATTTAATTTTATGATTAAGTGCAATATAGGCTATGGTATTGGTATTGGTATTGGTTCAATATGTGCAGTAATTGCAAGTTTTAATAAAAATTTAACCCTCCACTTGTTTTTTTTATTTTGGCCCCCCGTGTATTTGACTTTGGCATTACTGCTTTACAGACATGTTCGGGGCGGGTTTGAGGTCTCACATATCAAGTTTCAAGTGAATACAGCAATCCCAATTAGAGCAGCATGAGAAACTGTAAATGTTAGATTTGATAGATTTGTAGGCAAATGCCTCCATCATGTGGCGAACAAAGGTTACTGCACTGACGAACCACTCAGTAGAGTAGATCCTGTGCAGTGTTCTTATGTCAACACCGTTGAACGATTTGTTATCATATTCAGCAAGCATCATCTACCATGTGTTTTACATGTTTTCATTCATTTTTAGTATGATACAATGAAATTTGTTAAAGTTATAAGGGAAATTGTGAACTTGTATTTTATGTTACCACCAGAAGGCGCTGTTTTCAAAATGTACAGTTTTTGCCCAAGCATCTTCAGCAAGATCCCATCATCGATCGTCACGAGTTTGGTTAAGATCTGACCTTCCATCGCAAAGTTATAAGAGTTTGTTGTTGTAGCGAAATACTAGACGTCATAATGTCTGCCGTCAACAGAAGGCACTGTTTTTGAAAGTGAATATTTTCATACAGGCATCTTCAGGGATTGACTATCATCAATCCTAGCAAGTTTGGTTCAGATTGGAATAGCATTAGCAAAGTGGTAGCAGTTTGTTTTTTGTCGCAAATATCTGACTTTGCAGTGTTGTCATTGCAACACTGTTGAACAATTTGTTATCATATTAGGCACGCATCATCTACCATGTGTTTTGAATGTTTTCCCAAATTTTGAGTTTGATACAAGGAAATTTGTTAAAGTTATAAAGGAAATTGTGAACTTGTACTTTCTGTTACCACCAGGTGGCGCTGTTTCCAAAATTTACAGTTTTTGCTTAGGCATCTTTAGCAAAAGCCCATCATCTATCATCACAAGTTTGGTTAAGATCTGACCTTCAATCGTAAAGTTATAAGAGTTTGTTGTGTGTTGCGAAATACCAGACTTCATAGCGTTTGCCACCACCAGGAGGCGATGTTTTCAAAATTTACAGTTTTTGCATAGACATCTTTAGCAAGGGCCCATCATCGAGTGTCACTTGTTTGGTTAATATCGGACCTTCTATCGCAAAGTTATAAGAGTTTTGTTGCATGTGGCGAAAATCTTAAATTTTCACCAACTTTGACGCCCCCTTTCTCGTACGCCATGATACTTATTAAAAAGTTTTCAGGAACTTTAGATCCTCAACTTGTCCCCAGTGACCTCAGCAAGTTTGAAGGTGATCCCATGAAAGCTCTATGACAAGTGCGTTCACATACCATTGGTGCGAAATGGCCAAAATCAGCAAAAAATTTACTTTCAATCCAAGATGGCTGCTTTCCCGTTCGTTTTAGAGCATAAGCTGCTTTGAATTTTTTGACCGTCTGGACCTAAGGAACGCGTGAGTACCAAGTTTAGTGCATGTACATTCAACATGCTCCTCAGGAGGATAAGTTTTACGGGTTGTAGGAGTTTAGCCTTTTGTTGTGAAAAATATGAATGAACGCCAAATTTGGCGCCCCCTATCTCAAAAACCATGTAACATTTTAAAAAACTTTTAATAACTTTAGATCCTCAACTTGTCCACAGTGACCTCAACCAGTTTGAAGGTGATCCCTTTAAAGCTCTATGACAAGTGCGTTCACATACCATTGGTGCGAAATGGCCAAAATCTGCAAAAAATTTACTTTCCATCCAAGATGGCGGCTTTCCTGTTCGTTTTAGAGCTTCGGCTACGCTGACTTTTTTGACCGTCTGGACCTAAGGAATGCGTGAGTACCAAGTTTTGTGCATGTACATTCCACGTGCTCCTCAGGAGGACAAGTTTTACGGGTTGTAAGAGTTTCACCTTTTGTTGTGAAAAATATGAATGAACACCAACTTTGGCGCCCCCTAGCTCGTACACCGAGCGATATTTTAAAAAGCTTTCAGGAACTTATGCTCGGCAACTTGTTCACAGTGACCTCACCAACTTTCAAGGTGATCGCATAAAAACTCTAGGATTAGTTCATTCAAATATCAGGTGTCATAGTGTCTGCTGTCACCAGGGGGCGCTGTTTTTGAAAGAGAATATTTTCATATAGGAGTCTTCAGGGCCAGATTATCATCAATCAGAGCAAGTTTGGTTCAGATCGGACTCGGATTCGTAAAGTTGTAATAGTTTGTTTTTTGTCACAAATATCTGACTTTGCAGTGTTGCTGTGGCAACACCGTTGAACGATTTGTTATCATATAAAGCACGCATAATCGACCATGTGTTTTGAATGTTTTCCCAATTTTTGAGTTTGATACGATTAACTCTGTAAAAGTTATTACGGAAATGTTTATTTTTTGGATTTTCTGTTACCACAAGGAGGCGCTGTGCTAAAAATGTACAGTTTTTCCACAGACTTCTTCAGCAATGGTCCATCATCAACCCTAGGTAATTTGGTTGGGATGTGACCTTCTATCGCAAAGTTATAAGAGGTTTGTTGCCTGTGGCGAAACATTAAAATTTTCACCAACTTTGCCGGCCCCTTACTCTTACGCCATAATACCTATTGAAAAGATTTTGATACCTTTGGATCCTCAACTTGTCCAAAGTGACCTCACCAAGTTTGAAGGTGATCCCATGAAAGTTCTAGGACAAATCTGTTCAAATATCATTGGTGCAAAATGGCCAAAATCAGCAAACCATTTACTTTCAATCCAAGATGGCGGCTTTCCTGTTCGTTTTAGAGCATAGGCTACGCTGACTTTTTTGACCGGCGTGACCTAAGGAACGCGTGTACCAAGTTTTGTGCATGTACATTAAACGTGCTCCTCAGGACCACAGGTTTTAGGGGGTGGAGCAGTTTTTTGGCCCGTCCACTTTCACCCGGGGGCGCTGATTTTGACTTGAAATATTTTCACATAGGTTTGTTCAGGGCCAGACTATCAACAATCCTAGCAAGTTTGGTTCAGATTGGACCAGGATTGGCAAAGTTGTAACAGTTTTTTTTTTGTAGTATTTTCTACCACCACCAGGAGGCGCTGTTTTCAAAATGTATTGTTTTCGGCAATATAGTCGCCTTCAGCAACTACCCATTATCAATCATAGTAAGTTTGGTTGGGATTGGATCTTCCATCGCAAAGTTATAAGAGTTTTGCTTTTTGTTGTGAAAAATAGGAATTTACACCCACTTTGGCGCCCCCTATCTCGTACACCATTAGACATTTTAAAAAACTTTTGATAACTTAAGCTCCTCAACTGGTTCACAGTGACCTCACCGAGTTTAAAGGTGATCGCACAAGAACTCTAGGATTAATTCCTTCAAATACCAGAGGTCATATTGTCTCCGTCACCAGGGGGTGCTGTTTTTGAAAGTGAATATTTTCATATAGACATCTTCAGGGCTGGACTATCATCAATCCTAGCAAGTTTGGTTCAGATTGGACAAGGATTCGCAAAGTTGTAGCAGTTTGTTTTTTTGTCGCAAAAATCCGACTTTGCATCATTACCATGGCAACATCATGTAACTCTACGCCATCATATTGAGCATGCATCATCTACCTTGTGTTTTGGGTGATTTTTACCAATTTTGAGTTTGATACGATAATCTCTGTAAAAGTTATTCCCGAAATTGTAAAAGTAACTTTTTTTTTTAATTTTCTGCCACCACCAGGAGGCGATGTTTACAAACTTGACAGGTTTTGCATAGGCCTCTTCAGCAAGGGCCCATCATCAATCGCCACAAGTTTGGTTAAGATCGGACCTTCTATCGCAAAGTTATAAGAGTTTTGTTGCGTGTGGCGAAAATCTTAAATTTTCACCAACTTTGACGCCCCCTTTCTCGTACGCCATGATACTTATTAAAAAGTTTTCAGGAACTTTAGATCCTCAACTTGTCACCAAGTTTGAACGTGATTCCATGTAAGCTCTGGGACAAGTTCGTTCAAATACCGATGGTGCGAAATGGCCAAAATCGCCTCTGTTTTGGCGTGCAATCCAAGATGGCGTCCTTCCTGTAGGATTCACAGGGAAGTTGTCATCGACTTTTTTGACCGTCCCCACCTCATGAACATGTGTGCCAAGTTTCGTTCATGTACGTTAAACCAGAGAGCAGATGACCTAATAGAAGTTTTTTGCGTCAGTTTTTAGCCCCGCCCTCTTCCATTTTTTGACGCACATTCCTTGAAACATTGATATACGTAATTTTACACCAGGTCTGATGGGGTTGCAAAATTTGGTGAGTTTTGGGGCATGGGAAAGGCCTCAAAAACGCGATTCATTTGGAGGAATAATAATAAGAATAATCTTAGCGATTATAATAGGGTTCTTGCGCAACCAAGTTGCTCGAACCCTAATAAGAAGAATAATCTTAGCGATTACAATAGGGTTCTTGCGCAACCAAGTTGCTCGAACCCTAATAATCTTCACAGTTTCAATAGGGTTCTTGCAACCAAGTTGCTCGAACCCTAATAATCTTTACAGTTTCAATAGGGTTCTTGCAACCAAGTTGCTCGAACCCTAACTAGTACCGCAAGCGGTAATTGACGGGTTCGAGCTTGACGGCTCGCGAGTCCCCGTGCGTCCACGTCGCAGCGCGAGTCCTCTTCCTCATCTTCCGTTCATTCACCGCTTGTGGTACAGGTTATTTTCAGCTGCATCCCCGCGCAATGTCAGGCGTGTCCGTTTAAAATGGCCGTCTTCCTGTTGGGTGAAAGGCGTGTCCGTAAACGTGTTTAGGGAAGGTACCTTGACTTACATAACAAGTTTCGTGTGGATCGGAGAATGTCAGACATTACTTCCTGTTTCGGGAGTTGTACTTCCTGTAAGGAGGTCATCCTTTACAGACATGTTCAGGGCCGGTCTGAGGTCTGAGGTCCAACAGTGTGATTTTGTCTATAAGTTGTTATTTTTTTGAAAAACAACTGATGGTATCAGAATTGAAGCTGAATTTTAGAAATAACTAGTTATTTTTGTGATAGAACATCTGATGGTATAAGAATTTAGGGTGCATTTTCTCTTTTTTCCCTCTGTTACT
Organism: Solea senegalensis; assembly: GCF_019176455.1. Lineage (NCBI taxonomy): Eukaryota > Metazoa > Chordata > Actinopteri > Pleuronectiformes > Soleidae > Solea > Solea senegalensis. Next base: position 16,970 of record NW_025321538.1, read on the forward strand.
TTTTCTCTCTTCCCATTTTCCCTGTTTTTTTTCCTTGGCCCCTCTTGCAGTACCTTTTGCCCCATCTTTCCCTTTCAGAGCAGCATGTGAAACTGTAAATGTTAGATTTGATAGATTTGTAGGCAAATGCCCCCATCATGTGGCGAACAAAGGTTACTGCACTGATGAACCACTCAGTAGAGTGGATCCTGTGCAGTGTTCTTATGTCAACACCATTGAACGATTTGTTATCATATTCAGCAAGCATCATCTACCATGTGTTTTACATGTTTTCATTCATTTTTAGTATGATACAATGAAATTTGTTAAAGTTATAAGGGAAATTGTGAACTTGTATTTTATGTTACCACCAGAAG
>NW_025321539.1:0-37544 GCF_019176455.1 Solea senegalensis
TGTGTGTGTGTGTGTGTGTGTGTCATTAATCCTGTTCACACTGACAGTAAATGTTGTCTAGGTTGAGAAATTAATTACCCTGCAGAGAACACACTCATCCATCACCATCTCCCTCACTCCATCTCTCTCGCTCTCTCTGACTGCCTAATAATGAGCCATTCTATACATCCACCAAGATTCTGACTGCCAAATAATGAGCCATTCCATCAGTGTTGTTTTTGGCAGCCATTCTCGATTTAGTCTTGGTTTTTGTCTTTTGGACTAAAACTCTTATTAGTTTTAGTCACATTTTAGTCATTTCTATATGTGATAGTTTTAGTCCAATTTTAGTCGACGAAAACTCAAAAAAGTTTTAGTCAGTTTTAGTTAAAAAAGTACACTTTTCAACAGTTTTTCTCATGAATTGATGCCGACTTCATCATACAACAGTGTCACACATAAGTTTGACATGAAATTTCCTCTGCCGGTGGTGCGCCGCGACCGACTCCAGATCGTCTTGGAAGGCTTGGGGCGAAAGTGTTTTACAGTGAACCCCCGCCCGGACCGCGCCGCTTCCCAGGGCCGCGGACATGCCCCCAGCGCGACTGTCGATCGTAGCAGACTGTCCTCAGTGCGCCCCAACCGTGTCGCGTCATCAGGGCGAAGAGTGTAAATCGTCTTGAAACACGGACCAAGTCATTTTTAGCTTTTGATTGACAGATTACACGCACAATAAGCAGAAATGTTGTGTACTTTGAACGTCTGACAAACCACACACTGACATTTACGTCCATTCTCGTCTCGTCAACGAAAACTCACACATGTCTCGTCAAGTTTTCGTCGTCAAACATGAGATGTTCATCTCTTCACCGTCTTGTTATCGTCATGAAAAAAAGGGGCATAATTTTGTCATCGTCATCGTTGACAAAAACAACACTGCATTCCATACATCCACCAAAATTCTGACTGCCAAATAATGAGCCATTCTATGCAGCCATCAAAAGACGACAGCCAAAAAGTGAGTCATTCTATACATCCACCACGAGACTGACTGCCAAATAATGAGCCATTCTTTTCAACCACCAAGAGACTGATGCCAAAAAGTGGGTCATTCTATACATCCACCAGAAGACTGACTGCTAAATAATGAGCCATTCTATTCAGCCACCGACAACGACTGCCAAAAAGTGTCAGAAACAAGTGTGAGACAATGAAAGTTCCCAGTGTGTGAGAGAGAGAGAATTTTCAAGAACTTTACATTTGTTACCTGAAACAGCATCCACTGAAACCTCTCTCTCTCTCTCTCTCTTTCATGCATCAAACCTTTATTTCCTCTGACCTTCACAAAAACTCTGCAACAATAAAAGCAGTGAACGACTCATGACTCGACAGCAGCAAACTTTTAATTTTCAAACTTAATTAAACGTAAATGTACATTTGGATGAGTTTACAGTGAACTCATTGCAGTTCTAATGCTTCTGTTGTGCCATAAAATAAACTTTTATTATGTCCATAATGATCAGTTTGTGTTGACGCAGACACACTGGAGTTAATTCACTCCACTGTAGTTTGGCTCAGAGCCACTGATGGTGTTCACTGCAGTGTTTTCAGAGGTTTGTGAGCTCCTCGTGTGAGAAAACTGCTGAGGGAGGAGAAATAGAATGTAACATGGCTGCCAGCAGAGATTTTATCCCCTTAACAAAAGTCTTTGACGTCTTTAAGAACATGTGCACGTCTTTATCTCACTGTTAGACAGACTTCTCCAACAGGAAACTGAAGTTTGTAAACCACTCACTCTCACACCAAACCCCATAGAGAAAATCAGTGATTTTAACATCACAGCACACAGGAGTTCCATTATCCACTGCTGCCTCCATCACTAAGTATATATTATGTTGTATGTAAAAATGTATTATTTTGTTAATTCTGCATTTAAAAGCCCTCATTAAGGTTTAAATCAGTGACACAAAGTGACCACACGAGGCAGCAGAGGACCAGCAAAAATCACTGATTTTCTCTATGAGGTTTGGTGTGGGAGAGTGAGTGGTTTAAAAACTTCAGTTTCCTGTTGGAAAAGTCTGTCTAACAGTGAGATAAAGACGTGAACATGTTCTTAAGACATTGTAGACTTAAACTGACGTAGATTTTACGAGCTAACTCTTTTAGAAAAGATTGTTGGAGTGTTTTATCATCGTTGGACGCTGTTTTGACCGTGAATGTTTGGACACACTTGGGATCCAATGTAACGTAGCATTAGCAGGAAAAGCTATATCAGCTTCATCCACACATGGTTGTCATGTCACGTAACCATGGCTGAATGTGATAATATAATAACACAGCGAAAACATGTCTTTAAATGCATCACGTCGCGTTTGTGTGTTTGTTTTTGTGTGGTTTTTAAGAGCAGGTCTTTACTGGACTCATGAACACTTGAATTTTTTTATGGTTTCCGTCTGAGTTTTGTGTCGTTCACTGGAAACAAGAAGACTTCTTGTTCTCTGTGTCTCTCTCTCTCTCTCTCTCTCTCTCTCTCTGTCTCTCTGTCTCTCTCTCTGTCTCTCTGTTTGCTCAGTTTAAGTGAAGCCACCAGCCACATGAACAGACAGGAGCTGTGCCAACACCTCCATTACAATCTCCTCTCCTCCTCCTCTCTTTCCCCCACCTTTCATCCCGCTCTTTTTTGCTCCCTCCCTCCCTCTCTCTCTCTCTCTCTCTCTCTCTATCCCCCTCTACTTTCAGGGTGTGTATAAGAAGCTGAGGGTTTGTGTGACGACGTCATGTGACATCATCACTGTATGTTATTGTTCGCTGGATTCAAACAGATGTTGAGGCAGCAGAGCTTTTTCTCACAGACGAGCGTCACTGACGTCTCACTCTGATCGTTTTATTTGTGAACTGGATTCTATTTATCTGATAAACATTCTGGTGATAAAGGGACATTTACAGCTTGAAGAAGTAGCCATGAAGGGACTGTGCTGTGAGCGCCCTCAAGTCTACAATGTCTTAAGAACACATTCACGTCTTTATCTCACTGTTAGACAGACTTGTCCAACAGAAAACTGAAGTTTGTAAACCACTCACTCCCCCACACCAAACCTCTTAGAGAAAGTCAGTGACTTTAGCTGGTGGGGACACAGGAGCTGCTGGTCTTCTGCTGCCTCGTGTGGTCACTTTGTGTCACTGAAATAAACCCGAATGTAGGATTTCAAATACTAGTGACAAAATAAGACATTTGAACTTAGTGATGGAGGCAACAGTGGGTCAACAACTCCTGTGTGTGTGATGTAAAAATCACTGATTTTCTCTATGGACTTTGGTGTGGGAGAGTGAGTGGATTACAAACTTCAGTTTGTTGCTGCCTCGTCACTGAAAGTATTTATGACAGCGCCTGTGCTTCATCATCATCATCGTCGGACAGTGGACAGCTGTCCACACGCACCTCCTCAGAGACAGTTTGTCCTCGCTGCACATTTCAGTTTATTTATCCACTTTATTCTAGACTTTCCCACTAAAACAGTGTCTGGCAGACACAGCTGCTCTGCTTTTATTTTGAAATCTGTGGGAGTTGTGGTTTCATGTGAGTGAACAAAATCTCAGACTTTTATTTTGAAAACTTCTGGGAAATTGAGAGGAAAGGAGACATGGACGTGACATTCAAGGAGACGAGGACACATCCCAATTTTTTTCCCATCCTTCCTTGTCTCATCTATCAGCTTCTTCATGTCACCTTGTCTTCTCTCCTCTCCTCTGAATTCTTATGTCTCCTTATCGCCTTCCCTTTCATTTAATTCATGTCTCCTTGTCTCCTTTCCTCTCAATTTTTTCCAAGTCTCCTTTCCTCCTGTTTTTTCCTTGTCTTCTTTAATTTCAGTGTCTCCTTGCTTCCTCTCCTCTCAATTTTAATGTCTCCTTGTCTCTGTGTGTGTGTGTGTGTGTGTGTGCGTGCGTCCTCTCTGCCCAAGACTCCTCCTCTTCCAGGCAGAGCAAGAGACCGAGAGAAGGAATTCTCGGCCTCTCCATTGGCTGACAGTGAGTCTCAGGCCCCGCCTCCTCCCTCTCCCTCTCTCGCTCTTCTCTCTCAGCCTCAGAGTGAGGGAGAGTGAGGGAGAGTGAAAGTGCAGAGGCAGACGTGTTGCAACAGATGGTTTTACCAACAGCAGCAGCTCAGCGGCAGCAGCTGCACCAGGGAATTCTGGGACGCTGTTAGAGAGCGCGAGAGAGAGAGAGGGGGGAAGGAGGGGTGAGGAGAAGAGAGACGGCTACTTCTTCTGTGTTTTACCCACAAACCCCCTGTTCTGGTCTGCAGACACACACACAGGACGACTGAGCTGAAGTTTGAACAGAGACACAAACAAGAGAGTGAGAGACTTCATCATCATCATCGTCATCATCATCCTCCTGCTGCACAGGGTCAGAGGTCAGAGTGGAAAACACCTGCTGACAGTGACGAGGAGACACGACAACAGGTACACAACACTGCTGTGTGTGTGTGTGTGTGTGTGTGTGTGTGTGTGTGTCGCTTCCTGCTTTAAAACACGTGGGTGTGTTTTAGCTGCGCAACACTGAGGTCAGTCCTGAGAGAGAGAGAGAGGGAGAGGATGAATGGAGGGAGGGGAGGAAGGAAGGAAGGGAGGGAGTGTTTTGGTTTATTTTGACACAGTGCTGTGAGCGCCCCCTGCTGCTGACACTCAGCCTCGGTGAAAAGAAAATGGCTGCCGGTAAACCACTCACTCTCCCACACCAAAGTCCACAGAGAAAATCAGTGATTTTAACATCACACACACACAGGAGTTGTTAATCCACTGCTGCCTCCATCACAAAGTTTAAATTCTGTGTTCAGAAGTGACCACACGAGGCAGCAGAGGACCAGCAGCTCCTGTGTCCCCGTGAGCTCAAATCACTGATTTTCTCTCTGGACTTTGGTGTGGGAGAGTGAGTGGTTTTAAAATGTGTGTGTGTGTGTGTGACAGCTGATTCCTCCTGACTCTGTGGATGAACATGAACAACAGTGCCCTCCACAGGCCTCAGTGGTCATTGCAGTCACAGTTTTAGTGTCAGGTCAGTGAACTGATCAGAGAGTTTGTTTATCAGCTCAAGTCAATCAATCAATCAATCAATGTGATGTTAACGTGGTGCTGCTGTCAATCACGTCCACTGATAAATGAATTATTGTCATAAAGTCAGGAAATGTTAAAGAGAAAAGTTTGTGTTCTCTGGTCAACGGTAGTTTTTTTTATTAGCATGTGCTAACATGCTAATGCACATTAATACAACATGCTAATGTGTCGTACAAGCTATCATGAACATGTGACATCACTGCTGTGTGTGTGTGATGACACTTTGCCTGAAGTTGTTTATTTGACCTTTGACCTCTGCTCTTTTCTCTGTTGTTGTTTTTTCGATGATGTCTCGTCATGTTTCCTCAGTGTGATCAGCTGATGTGTGACATGTGACCTTCACTGCACACGCACACGCACACGCACACACATTTATATCATGTTTCCAATGATAAGTTCATAATTCCAATAATTATAATATCTATTAACGCTCCACAACCCCCCACAAATATTATGGGATGTAAGGAAAGTTGGCTGCTGATAAGCGATGACATCATCGCACAGAGTCAGCTGATTGTCCTCGTGGGGCCAAGGTTGTAACCATGGCAACACAGACTGGCGGCCTTTGAACTTGTTACAGACTGGAACCTGCAGGACACACACACACACACACACACACACATTTTCATATTGTATTTTATTTTTTATAGAATTTTTCTCTGTTGTGATGAATTTTTTATAAAATACTAAAATTTACTCGTCACCTTATTTACACAAAGTGACCGCGCTGAAAACATTATAAAGTCATTTTTTTTCTCTGTTTAGCATCGTGTACCTGTAATTCCCCTGCTAGTCCAACAGGTGGTGGTATTGTATATGAAAGGCTGACGGAAGCCGATTCAGAAAATATTGAAAATAATTTTTTTTTGTTAAAATGAATTGTAATAGAATTAGAATTAATTAATCTGGGCTAATGTTTTTAAAAAATATTTATATATTTATATTATATATATACAAAAAATCTCTGACTTTTATTTTGAAAAGGGCAGCGTTGTTTTAATGTGGACGAATTGAAACTTTAATTTTGAATCCCAACAAATGTCCATGCTAAAACACAACCCTACCATTTTCAAAATAAAAGCCTTGGTTTCTATTCACACATGCTAAAATACATGCACAATTTTTCAAAATAAAAGTCTTGGTTTCTCTTCATTCATGCTATAACCCAACCCTGCAGTTTTCAAAATAAAAGTCTCTCTTTAACTCAGGACAAACTTCACATATCAACGATATCGTCATTGTTGTTGCTGTAATGACAGCTGCAGCCGGACGGTGGTGCTGACGCCTTCTTTAATGACCTTCAGTCAAAAGTGAAGGTCACAAACTGAAAACTCCGCCCCCTCCTCACTGCAGCAGAATGAATGAAATCGGTAATCGTTAGTGAGCGAGTGACCTTCACTGAGACAGAGCCAAGGATGGAGGAGAAACAAGGAGAGAGGGAAGGAAAGGAGAGAGGTTTGAGTTTCATCAGCAGGAGAAACTTTAACATCTTCATCATCAAAGGAGAGAAAGTTACTAAAGTCTCAAGTTTTGTTTTAAAAGAAATCAAAAAAATTCGGCATCAAAACAAACAAATATCAGGAGAGGAGAGGAGACAAGGAGACATGGAGAATTTAGGAGACATGTGAGAGAGGAAAGAAGACAAAGACGCATGGAGAGATTTAGAGGAGAGGAGACAAGGAGACATGATGAAAGTGAGAGAGGAAAGGAGATGAAGGTGAGGAGGAGGAGAAACAAGACGGAGACTGAGGAGGTTTTTACTGAAGCATGAAATGAAGAGGAAAACACACACACACACATGTGTGAGAGTGTGTGTGTGTGTGTGTGCGTGTGTGTGTGTGTGTGTGGGGCTACATACTGTGTTTACACCTGAAGACTGAACCAGGAGAGTCTGGAGACCTGGTTCAAGAGCAGGTCTCTATAGACACACACACACACAGAAGGCAGAAAGTCATTACTTTTCTTGCAAGATTCTGTGTGTGTGTGTGTGTGTGTGTGCGTGTGTGTGTGTGTGTAATCCCTCCATCAGTATTCTGCTCATGTTTTCTAACAGAATGAAGGAAATTGAAGGAGGAGGAGTCTCTTCAACATGGACTTCTTTTCATTACACATGCTCACTGTGTTTCATTCCTCCTCTTCATCACTCTTCCTCTTCTTCTCCTCTCTCATTTTCTTCCTTCTCCTCTTCCTTCTCTCTCTCTTCCTCCTTTTCGTCCTGCTCCTGTTATTCATCATCACTCACTCACCTCACCGGAGTGACTAAAGGCGAACGTGAGCAGAATGTGTGTGTGTGTGTGTGCTTGTGCTTGTTAAACCTGAGGTCACAGAGGTCATCTGTTTGATGACATCACTGTCACTCACTTTGCTCTCACCTTCACAAACTGACTCTACGATCTCTGGGTTTATTCCACGTCGGCTCCACCTCCTCCTCCTCCTCCTCCCGCCCCCTGCACCCGTCCATCATGTTGACGAGCTGTCGCCACTATCTGATTTATTCACTTCCTTCAAATGCACTCAGCTAAATGAGTCACAGTGGTTTTCCTGCACTGATCTGATTTACCTCTATTCATGTGACAGGAAACTGAAGTTTGTAAACCACTCACTCTCCCACACCAAAGTCCATCGAGAAAATCAGTGATTTTAGCTGCAGGGACACAGGAGCTGCTGGTCCTCTGCTGCCTCGTGTGGTCACTTTGTGTCACTGCGGTAAATCCAAACGAAGAATTCACTAAAATAAGACATTTGAACTGAATGAAGGAGGCAGCAGTGGATCAACAACTCCTGTGTGTGTGTGATGTTAAAATCACTGATTTTCACTGTGGGGTTTGGTGTGGGAGAGTGAGTGGTTGTCCCCAGCAGCAGACTTAAAAAAAAGAGCATGATCTGTCCCTTTAAAGTGATCTCTCTAATGGTCACGGCAGTAAACCTTGCAACATCTCGTGACCTTTCACCTCCATGTCACACACACACAAACACTCATTGTAAAAGGTCACGACCTTTGTTCATGTTCTCACTGATTCACGGTCTGTTCATGAGCATCGGAGAGGAACGACGTCCTTGAACGCACCGCTGCATGTTTGGGTGTACGTGTGTGTGTGTGTTCTGTCGTAAACACTGAACTTGTCAGGACCAGTAGTCCTCATGGAGACCAAAACCTGGTCCTAATGAGGCAGAGCCTCTGTTAAAGTTTAGGAGAACTAAGATTAGAATTGTGGTTATGGTTAAGGTTAATGATCAGACTTTGTTTAGTCTGTTTAAGTGAGAGGGAGTCAATGCAGAGTCATGTGTGTGTGTGTTTTCATTGTTTGGGTCCAACCTGCATCATTAATCAGGAATGTGAGGCTCCTGTTACTGGGTCACAACAAGGGAATGGCCTCAGTTTGTGAGTGTGTATCACACACACACACACACACATTTACATTCACATTCACCAGGGCACAGTCCTGCTGTAGGGCTGCAACAGAAACATTGCAGCAGTTAAAGGTGTCGTTCAGTCTTTTTAAACGTGCTGTGAGCGCCCCCTGCTGCTGAGAAGCAGTCTGACACGCAGGGGCCTCACTCTCAACACAACAAGAAGAAGAGGAAAAACAGATTTAACTCACTGAACAAAACATGTAAAGCTGCAGTACGTAACTCTCTCAGACCTGACTGAGGGAACGTTTTTGTGTATACAGCAGCAGAGCAGGAAAATGTCACCGGGCGACACAAGATCTACACATAACAGAAACACAGAGAGAGAGAGAGAGACATGTGCAGTTACAGGCTGGTTCTCAGCAGCAGGGGGCGCTCCTCACATCGCAGTCACTATACATTCTTCAAATACACAAACTATGCCTTTAAGTCCAGTGTGAACAGGGTTAGTGAGTTTGTATTTCTGCCTCGACAAACAGAAGATTCTGGTTCAGCTCCAGATGACCTGCTCTCCCCCACATTCTTCTGTGTGTGTGTGTGTGTGTGTGTGCGTGTGCATGCATATGTGTGTGTGTGTCCGTTCTTCCCACATGTGTTTCTGATCACTGCGCAGAGACACAGTGAGAGACATGGAGGAGATGAGACAGAAGACTCGTCTCACCTTGACGTCTCTCTCTCTCTCAGTTTTTGTTGCACATCAGGTGGACAGACAGACAGACAGACAGAGTGATTGATGGACCGACTCATTGATTAACTGACCACATGATTGATCGCTCGCTGCTCACTGATGTCAGACCTTAGATTATAGTGTAGCGCTGTCATTGACCATGAAGTCAGAGGAAAGATTTGTGTGTGTGTGTGTGTGTGTGTGTGTGCATCAGCTGATTTAAAACAGTAATCACTTGCTCATTTCATGAATGAATCAGCAGGAGATTGAATGACTGATTGACTGTTGACGTTGTTGAGTTACATCTTCATGTTGTTAAATACGATGATCATGTGTCTCTGAAACAAACTCTATCCAATCAGGAGCCAGAACTCCAGAAAGAGGGCGGTCCTCTCTGCCTGTTAGTAGCAAAAAGATAGCATTGTGTCCTAAAGAATTGTCAGGAGCCCATACCTCGCTAAAGGTTAGCAAAAAGATATTTTTATTTTTTTTAAATGCCAAAAAGACAAAGTTATTAAACATTTTGTCAAAACATAGCTAAAAGTTATACAAAGGACAAGTGAGATAACACTTAGCCCAAACATTGACAGACGTTGGCAAAAAATTGCCCAAACCTAGCTGGTTCCAAAAGCTATCTAAAAGCTAGCCAAAAGATATCAAAAGCTGCTTTTAAAAGTTAGCTAAAGTTAACCACAAGATAGTCAAAGGTTATTGAAAGGTTTGCTAAAAGATAGCTAAAGGTTACACAAAGGACACCAACAACGTAGCTAAAGCTTAAATAAAAGTTAACTAAATGACAGTAAAGTTAAAAAACTTAACCAAAACCAATAAATATTAGCTATAAGTTAGCTAAAAGATACCTTTGAGTTATCTTTATGATAGCTAAGTTAGCCCAAACCTAGCTTAAGGTTAGCCAAAAGTTAGCTAACAGAAATATTGATTTCAATAGCACATTGAAACGAGCAGGAGGCAGCGCTGTGTACGACACACACACATTCACATCTCCAGGGGGCGCTCTAACCTCGACAACAAACTGCTGAGGTTTTTACTGGACGTGAACGATGAAAATAAACTTCAAAATTAAAGTTTTCTGACATCTCACAGATAAAATATTGATTGATTGATGAATAATGAAGTCACATATATGTAAGTAGAGCACACACACACACACACTCACACAGATACACATACATCATTAAATCGTTAAAGTTAAAGTATTAAGTGAAGCAGCAGCTTTTAAATATTCAGTCATCATGGCTGAGCCGAGGCTGCGCTCAGCCACGCACTGTATATGTATACTGTATATATACAGTATATATATATATATATATATATATATATATATATATATATATATATATATATATACGTGTGTGTGTGTCCAGTGGTCACGTCCCTGCAGAATCACACTCTCTCTCCGGCATCTATTTCTGTCTCTGAGTAGGAAGGATGGATGAACTGCCTGGAGGGAGAGAGAGAGAGAGAGAGAGAGGAGGTGAAAGTCTCCCTTCTCTCTCTCTGCCTCTCTCTCTCTTTGTCTTGACTCTGTTTTGTTTGCAGTTTGTATCAAAGTAATTGAAGATGACTTTTCTGGTGGATGAGAGGAGGAGGAGGAGGAGGAGGAGTGATACAGTGATGGAGGAGTTAACATGACATGGATGGAGGGAGTGAAGCTGTTGTTCTTTGACAGTCTGAAGCAGATCAGCACATTAATCTTTCATGGATAATATTTTACAGTAAACTGTTTTTAAATGTCAGTGAACACATCATCATCCATGTGTTTCATGTGTTGAAGCCTGATGATCAGTCTGAACTCAACATGCCATAATGACCAAGTGAAAAATGTAGCGTTCCGACACTTAAAGAGGGAAAATCTGATTTAATCTGAGTGAACACAAACAGACAGACTTTTCCAACAGGAAACTGACGTTTGTAAAGCACTCACTTTAACCCCAGAGAGAAAATCAGTGATTTTAGCTGGTGGGACACAGGAGCTGCTGGTCCTCTGCTGCCTCCATCACTAAGTTCAAATCTCTGATTTTGTAAAATTCAGCATTTAAAATCTGTGAGTGAGTGCTTTACAAAAACTTCAGTTTCCTGTTGGAAACGTCTGTCTAACAGTGAGATAAAGACGTGAACATGTGACGTAGATATCGCAGACTTAAACTGGCGTACATTTTATTACACATGTCTCTTTTAAATGGTTAAAATCAGTTTTACAGAGTTATTGGTGAAGAAGGAAGGAAGAAGGGAAACTCAGCTCTAAACTCAGAACCTTTTCCTCTCTGTCCTCCAGGCTTCACAGCAGGTCAGTGACAGCACTGAGGTCAGAGGTCAGAGTGAGTCGATCTGTGGTCACTCAGCGACAACGTTCAGGCGGAGAAAATGAAAAAAAAAAAGTAACGCAATGATTCACAGTTAGGAAGCAGCTGCTGCTGCTCCGAGCCAAACAACTACACACACACAGACACACACTGAGCTCTCCTGGGTGCAGGTCAGCGAGTGACCAGGTGTAGGTGGAGGACGGGTGAGGACGAGTCCAGTGTAACGTCAAACAGCCTGAAGCTGTTTGCAACCATAGAAAAACAGATGAATAAATAGAGAAGAGAAATGTTGCCCCCTGTGGAGGACAAATGAAATGTCCCCTCAGAGACACACAGAGAGAGAGGACAGACTTGTCCACTATGAAACACTTTCACCACGACGTCCTTTTTCCCAAAAGGTTTGACCGTTTTTTTCACTCCTGAGCAAACTAGATGTTAAAGGTCATGTGACTTTGAGACCCCTGGGTTAGCGTTTGCTAAAAGCTAGTCAAAAGATGGTCAAAACCTTGACTAAATTAGTCAAAGGATAAAATGATAGCTTAGTGTTAGGTAACAGAGCTGAAAGTGAACAGTTGACAAAGTCAGATGTTAGCAAAAAGTTGCACAAAAGATTCCTAACAGTTAGCTAATTGACAGTCAAGTGTTAAAATGATTAGTTATTAGTTTGCCTTTTAGCCATAAGTTAGCCAAAAGTTAATGAAAAGAGACCTGAAAGTTACTTAAAAGAGCTAAATATTAGCCAAAAGTAAGCAAAAAAGATTGCTTTTTATGAAGAGCCAATAACTAAAATATACCCATAAACATAGACTTAAGTTGGTTAAGAGTTAGCTACAGTAAGCAAAGAAAGATCTTAACAAAATGTTTTCCCTGAGCAAAAGTTAGCTAAATGACAGTCAAGACTTTAGCTATAAGTTAGCCACAACATAGCTTAGTGTTAAGCTTTAAGTTAGTCACAGTCACCAGTAGGAGGCAGCACTGTGTGACTCACACACACACACACACACACTGGAACAGTAAAATGTGATTTATTCTCCATTTTTCTCTGCAGGAATTAAAGGTGTCAGTTGTCTCAACGTTAGCCGCTCACTGACACTTTATATAGTTATACACATTGTGATCAGTTGTTTGTTTCCATATTGATCTGTCATGATGGTGTTTCAGTGAGTCATTCGTTATTAATTCATTCATTACTAATTAATTGGTGACTATATTTTTCTGCTTTCTTTGCTTTTTGAAACAAAGAAACTCAAACTCAATCATTGTCTCTGAGCCAAACCATTGATCTAGTAAATAAGATGAATCAATGAATATTAATTTGTTACACACACACAGTGTTACACACACACTCAGACACACTCACACCCAGTGAGTTTAGGTTGAAACTGGCCTTTACCTCAGTCGTTCATCGTCTCTGTAGACGCTGACGATGCAGCGTTATACGTCACGTTCTTCACATTTATGACAAGAAGTTTGATTTTAATAAGAAACACACACACACTCACACACACTGTGGTGCAGTCACCTGCTGAGATCCTCAATTTCCTGTGAGCCTCACAAACATCCTGTCACCTCATTGATTTACTGTTCCATTACTCTGCTTCTGTGTGTGTGTGTGTCCAGGTATTACTAATGTTGTGGGGACCTAAACTGTTTACACAGTCACATTATGGGGACTTGTCTTCCTTGTGGGGACAAACATCAAGTCCCCATAATGTAAATGACTACCTTTTAAGGTGAACATATGTTTTAAGGTTAGGTTGAGGTTAGGGTTAGAATTAGGATTATGCCAGTAGTAATTGTGGTTAAGGTTAGAGTAAGTCTCCAGGAAATGAATGTAAGTCAATGCAATGTCCCCTCAAGTCTTGAATGTCGAACTGTGTGGTGTGTGTGTGTGTGTGTGTGTGTTCAAAGACCTGCATTTTTGGCTCAGCTCCTCACCGGAGTAATTACACGCACACACACACACAATTTAAGGATGAGCAGCAGTTGTTGCCATGGTGACATCTGACTGACCACAGAGTCACTGTGACTTATGCTGCAGGTTAAAGTCGACTCACTCATTCATTTCACTCATTCATGTGTGTTTTGCTGTTCAAGTCATGTTACTGTGGTTGTTTGATCACAAGTAAAGTCTACTCTCCTTGGGCTAATGCTAAGCTAACTACTATACTGGTGCTAATGCTAAGCTAACTACTCTCCAATGGCTAATGCTAAGCTAACTACTATTCTGGGACTTATATTAAGTTAACTACTCTTCTGGGGCTAATGCTAAGCTAACTACTCGCTTTGGTCTAAGTTAACTACTCTCCTTTGTCTAATGCTAAGCTAACTACTATTCGGGTGCTAATGCTAAGCTAAAGTTCGACATCGAAACATTTTCTGAAAAAACACGTGCAATTTTAATCTCAGGTTATTGTAATTTTAATCTCAGGTTATTGTAATTTTAATCTCAGGTTAGCCGTTGTTGACAACGTTCTCCACAGTATTTTTGTCACAAACATCAGAACAGGACTTGAAATACTAGTTTTATCAGAAGAATCTACATCTCTGTGTAAATGAATGTGGTTTTATTTATTTATTTATTTGTTATTATTTGTTATAATTGAAACCTTTAAGTCGAACATCAAACTGTGTTTTCTGTGTCGTGATCTCACACAGAGCTCTGAGACTATTTTACACTCAGCGTGTTCGCGCTCAGCGTTGTATCATAGAAAAAAAATATTCAAAGGTCAAAGGTCGCAGAAACCGTGACGTGAACTGTGTTTTATTATTTTTCACTGAAGTTTAAAAACAAACATGTAGCAGTGAGTTTGTAACTAAAAACCAAGCATGCAGCATCAAGGGGGCGCTAACAGGCAGCTAACAGGGCGTTTACATCATTTTTACATCGTTTAATCAATGTTTTTTTTCTTATTTTGTTTTTCAGGTCCAAGTTGAACATTGTTTACTCTCCAGAGCTGCATGAGGTAACACACACACACACACACAAATGCAAGGTCTTTGTCCATCATGAAAACACAAACACTGAAGAGTGTTTCTCATCTGTATCCATGGTTACAGCTGTGTGTGTGTGTGTGTGTTTTTGTTTTTGCTGTTGTTCACAATTTAATGTCAGTCAGAGCAGCCAGAGGTCAAAAGGTCAAACAGTGCCACAGCTAACACGCTAACTGATTAGTTCGGCCTGATGCTGGCAACACAGCTCACAGCAGGAGGTGTACACACACACACACACACACAGCCAGAATGATGCCAGAGCCCCAATGGGCTGCTCTCTTCCTCCCCTCCTTTCCCCTCTCTCTCTGTGGATCTTGTTTCCACGGCGCCTCACTGACTCTTGTCTGTCAGTAGACCTGGACCTGGAAACTGTCCCAGTAGCCAGACTTTTCCATCAGGAAACTGAAGTTTGTAAACCGCTCACTCTCCCACACCAAACCTCATAGAGAAAATCAGTGATTTTAGCTTGCAGGGACACAGGAGCTGCTGGTCCTGCTGCCTTGTGTGGTCACTTTGTGTCACTGAGTTAAACCTGAATGAAGGATTTTAATGCCGAATTAACAACATAAGACATTAGAACTTAGTGATGGAAGCAGCAGTGGATCAACAACTCCCGTGTGTGTGATGTTAAAATCACTGATGGGGTCTCTATGGGGGTTTGGTGTGGGAGAGTGAATTCTTCATCTCTTAATAATTCCTGGCAGACTGAACACTGAGCAGCACAGTGCTGCCCTCTACAGGAGGAAATGTTTCTGCTCCATGTCAAAGTTGTCGTCTCCTCAGTCTCGTCTTGTCCTCCATCAGACGTGATGTCATCTGTGAGAGAGCGAGGGAGGGAGAGAGAGAGAGGGAGTGTGTGTGTGTGTGTGTGAGAGAGAGTGTAGTGTGTGAGAGAGGGAGTGTGTGTGTGTGAGAGAGGTGTAGTGTGTGAGAGTGTGTGTGTGTGTGTGAGGGGTGTGGTGTGTGAGAGAGAGGGAGAGAGAGAGAGAGGGAGAGAGAGAGAGAGAGAGGGTGTGTGTGAGAGAGAGAGAGAGTGTGTGTGTGAGAGAGAGAGAGAGAGGGAGTGTGTGAGAGAGAGAGGGAGTGTGAGAGAGAGAGAGAGAGTGAGTGTGAGAGGAGGGAGTGTGTGTGAGAGAGAGAGGGAGAGAGTGTAGTGGGAGGAGCTGATGGAAGGTGTAAAAGGAGAAAGTGATAGAGAGAGAGGAGGGTGAGCAGCAGCTCAGCTGTTCTCACAGCAGTGTAGAGCGAGCAGTCGTCGAGCAACCGTTGCTACGGAGATTGTGACCATGTCTGCCGCCGTGGTAACAACCAGTGAAGCGTCAGACTGAACCTGAGAGAGAGAGCAAGACAGCATGAGGACGAACAAGGTAGGAGAGGGAGAGAGAGAGAGAGAGTATTACAACTGTACTACAGCAGTAATACAACTGTTCTACAGCAGTACTACAACTGTACTACAGCAGTAATACAACTGTTCTACAGCAGTACTACAACTGTACTACAGCAGTATTACAACTGTACTACAGCAGTAATACAACTGTTCTACAGCAGTAATACAACTGTACTACAGCAGTACTACAACTGTACAGTGTTACAGTATTATTATAGTATTGCAGTAGTACAACAGTGTTATTATAGTATTGCAGTAGTACTACAGTATTATTATAGTATTGCAGTAGTGCTACAGTATTATTATAGAATTGCAGTATTGCAGTAGTACTACAGTATTATTACAGTATTGCAGTAGTACTACAGTATTATTACAGTATTGCAGTAGTACTACAGTATTATTATAGTACTTGCAGTAGTACTACAGTATTATTATAGTATTGCAGTAGTACTACAGTATTATTATAGTATTGCAGTAGTACTACAGTATTATTATAGTTTTGCCGTAGTACTACAGTATTATTGCAGTATTGCAGTAGTACTACTTTATTTTTCTTTGTGTGAACAAACAAACACCAGGGGGCAGCAGAGCAGCCAATGATGATGTTGATAAATGTGAGAGAATGTCAGTGTGAAACTCACAGATCAACACATACACACACACACACACACAGACACGCACACGCACACACTCACACTCACACACACACTCACACACACACTCACACTCACACACACACACATACACACATTTACTCACATGATGAAAAGCAGCGACGAGACGAACGATGTGAGCTTTTCCACAATCACTGACCCAAGCTTTAATCGTCTTTCTGTTCAAATACTCGTAGCAGTCCCTGAAGGTATCGTGGACTCAAACACCCTCATATAATGTAATTACACTTTATCTCCCAGAGTTCTTAGTTTTTGGGTGTTGTCCTTGTTGAAAGGAGCCGAATGAACGACGAGCAGCTCATGTTTACAGTGATTTAATGCTTTTAACGCTAAACTGTCACTGAGTCACTGTTTCACTGCGGAAAACCTTAAAAATGACAAGATTCTCAAGAAGATTCTGCAGTCGGGATCTTTCCACTGGAACTTCAGCTCAGATTCATGGACGTTAATTAGACCAGAGATGTAATTAACAGGAATGAAAACTCTGTGTGTGTTTTCAGACGAGAGATTATGTGATTGTCTTTAATCTCTACAGTTAGATCTTTTCACATAATTCTCCTCTTATGTGTCGTTTACTTTCTTAAAGGAAATTATCTTTAGTTTTGGTCCGTGTTTAAAGAAGCTGAATTAACTGAAAGCAGCTCCTGTGATTTAATTATTTTACAACTGTCACTGAGTCACAGTGAAAAGAGATTAAAAGAGATTATTTCAAATGTTGGGGTATTTTAAAGAAGCCTAATGAAGTATAAGCAGCTTCTATTTTCAGCGATTTGATATTTTTAAATGTAACCTGTCACTGATTCACAGTTTTCCTGAGGACATTCTTAAATTGACAAAATTCACAAGCAGATTCTGTAACATAAGATTTTTTTTATTGTGACGTCAGTGACAGTTCACATCAGAGGTGGCAACATCACATGGTGTCGGCCGTGTTTAATGAAGACGAATGAAGTAAAAGCATCTCGCGTTTACAGTGATTTAACATTTTGAAAAACAACTGTCACTGAGTCACAGTTTCACTGAGGACAATTTAAAAAACACGTTTCTCAAGCAGATTCTGTAAATAGAGCCTTTCAGAGCAGATTTATGGACGTGAGAAAAAGATTGATTGTGACAGTAATTATCTGCTGATACGTTTATTGATAAGAGACAGGAAATATCAGCGGAGTCATTGATCAGAGAGAAATGAAGAGTATTGGCAAACATTATTGATCCGTCCGTGTGTGTGTGTTTGTGACAGACGCGATGCAGACCAGAGTCTGCTCTCTCTGAAGCCAGTGGAAAGAGTTAACCTGTTACCATGGTAACCGCTGCATTTTCGACTTTACATTGTGTCTGCTACTTGTCGGGAAGTAATGAGCTGACCTCTGACCTTTTCATTTATTTTCCCTGCCACATTTTCCTGCTCTGATGGAACACCAGCTCTATGTCCACTCATGAATATTAATGAGCAGGTAGATGGAGGAGGGGCCACGACGATGACAGGCGACACCAAACCTCATACAGAAAATCAGTGATTTTAGCTCGCAGGGACACAGGAGCTGCTGGTCCTCTGCTGCCTCATGTGGTCACTTTGTGTCACTGATTTAAACCTGAATGAAGGATTTTAATGCCGAATTAACAACATAAGACATTAGAACTTAGTGATGGTCTGAACAAAGGATTTCAAACACTGAAGTGACACAATAAGACATTTGAATTTAGTGATGGAGGCAGCAGTGGATCAACAACTCCTGTGTGTGTGATGTTAAAATCACTGATTTTCTCTATGGGGTTTGGTGTGGGAGAGTGAGTGGTCAGTTGGTCTGAATCCAGCACAGGTCATTTTTGCTGTACCTCTGCCGGCCAACATGCAGCTCATAGAAACCGAGTCACTTTCAAAATGAAAATCAATAACATTATTCTAATTTAATTGAAATCGAAATTGAATTGAATTAATAACATAATAATTATTATTATTATTATTATTATTATTAATAATAATAATAATATTATTAATAATATTATGAAGAAGAAGAATAACAATAACAATAATAATAAACATTAATAACAAGAGGACGTGACCAAACATGGTCATCAACATGAAATGACTCTGTAAAAGGAGAAACATTCATTTATTTTTCTTTGTTTCTTTGTTTTTACAGAAGTTGAGAATCCTCGTGTTGAGCAGTTGAGTGGTTGAATTTCCCGGGGGGAGTCGGTGGCCATGGCAGGCCGACTCCTCCTCCTCTTCCTGTTCATCTCTGTGGTGCTCGGCGACGCCCACTTCCAGCGTCTGAAGCCTCGCCTCCAGAGAGACCGGCGCAACATCCGTCCAAACATCATCCTGATTCTGACGGATGACCAGGACCTGGAGCTCGGTCAGTGACGATTTTACTCTTACTGCCAATAAAAGTGTTAAAGTAAAAACACTAGTCACAATATTACTGCAGTAAAACTACTTTTTATAGTAAAGTGTAGTCAGTAAAACTCTTGTTTATGACATATACTTAAGCATTGAAGTCATTTTCTGATATAAAAGCTACTTAAGTGAGCAGTTACGATTGAGCCGTGGTGGCTCAGTGATAGAGCCAGTTGTCTTACAACTGGAAGGTTGTGTGTTCAATTCCTGGCTCTGCTCGTCTACATGTGTACTTGAGCCAATGTTGCAGTGTGTGAATGGATGAAAACTGTAGTGTAAAGCAGCTCATCATGTAAATACAGACCATAATACCAACAAGGAACAAAGAGAGTTAGCGGAAATGTAGTGGAGTAAATATAAATAATATACAGATATGTGAATTTTCTACTTTGTCCGACGTAAATGGAATTTAGTCGCACAACTGAAACAGGTGTGTGTTTGTGTGTGTGTGTGCAGGATCGATGCAGGCCATGAATAAGACTCGGCGCATCTTGGAGGAGGGCGGGACTTCCTTCTCCAACGCCTTTGTGACCACGCCCATGTGCTGTCCGTCACGTTCAAGCATGCTCACAGGAAAGTATGTGAAGAACAACGTGAACGATCGTCTGAGATTGCGTAATAACTCGTGTTCTGACCCTCACACACACACTGACGTTGTGTTTTTGGTCCTTAGGTACGTCCACAATCACAACACCTACACCAACAACGAGAACTGTTCCTCGTTGTCATGGCAACGGCAGCACGAGCCACGGACCTTTGGGGTCTACCTCAATAACACTGGATACAGGACAGGTACACACACACACACACACACAGATCTGACTGCTTTGTTTGCGCTACAAAATGGCCGCCCTTGTAAAGAAAGGCCCCTGTCTGTCTACGTTTAAAAGTCTTATTCTTTTAAACAAGAAAAGGCAAGAAAAGCAGATGTTTGTTTTGTTTTAAAGTGATTATACAAACATCAATGATGTTTCTGAAGTGGCTCGTTTTGTGATATATTTTATATTTGTCGCATTTCTAACGATGTCTCTTGTGCAAACAGCGTCAAAGCTGTGGGACATTTTTATTATTTATTATTTTAATTAATATGTGTGTGTGTGTGTTCTCTCCAGCCTTTTTCGGAAAGTACTTGAACGAGTATAACGGCTCGTACGTCCCAGCCGGGTGGAGAGAGTGGCTCGGTCTGGTGAAGAACAGTCGCTTCTACAATTACACGATGAGTCGCAACGGAGTCCGAGAGAAACACGGAGCTCAGTATCCACAGGTGAACAGGAATCTGACCGTTTACAGCTATGTTATTGTTTACTCTGAGCCATCTTTGGGCTAATTCTTTAGCTAATGTTTGGCTATCTTTTAGTTCACTTTTAGATTTTTTTGGCTCACTTGTAGCTAAGTTTTGTCTTACTTATAGCTATCTTTTAGCTAACTCTTGGCTAACCCTTAATCTATCTTTTGGCTAACCGTGGTGTTTCAGTTCACCTTAGCTATAATTTGATTAATTTGGCTAACTCTTTAATTATCTTTTCGTCTTCTTTGGTTTAGTGTTAGATATCTTTAAGCTAACCATTTAGCTGTAGTTTGGCTAACTTTTAGATTCCTGTTAAGCTATGTTTTGGTTTACTTTTAGCAAACTTTACTTTTGACAGACCATCGACTCACTTCCTGTCTGTCGTTGCCATAAATAGAAGCATCCCCCTCTCTCCTCCCTGTGACACAGTGTGTCTCAGTGTCTTGATAATGTATTTAATTCTTTATGAACTGAACAGAAGGAAACGTGTGTGTGTGTGTGTGTGTGCGTTGCCAGGACTACCTGACCGACCTCATCACAGCTGAGTCTGTCCGATATTTCCGCTCATCAAAGAGAGTTTACCCTCATCGTCCAGTTCTGATGGTTCTGAGTCACGCGGCTCCACATGGACCCGAAGACTCGGCGCCACAGTACAGCACGGCCTTCGCCAACGCATCACAGCACATGTATGTACACACACACACACACACACACTAAATCTCTATAATCCATCTGAACTCAGTCAACTGCTGTGAAACTAAAAAAACACATAAACCACAGGTTTAAAGTGTAAACATGACACTTAAACTTCTGGATATAATTTGACTGTGTTTTTGCTAAGTTTTGTCTTAATTATTGCTATCTTTTAACTATCTTTTAACTCTAGCTAACTTTTGGCTAACTCTGGTTCACTTATTGATATCTTTCTGCTCACCTTTAACTATAAGTTGAATTTGGCTAACTCTTTAGCTATAATTTTACTAACCTTTAGTCATCCTTTGGTTTAATTTTAGATATTTTTTTGGCTAACTATTAGATAATTGTTGGATATGTTTAAGCTAACTTTTGGATATCATTTGTTTACATTTAGATATCTTTTGGTTTACTTTTAGCTACACTTTGACTGTCTTTTTTTGCACAGTTTTGGCTTGTTTTAAGCTGTCTTTTGCCTAACTTTCAGTCATCTTTTTGGTTTACTATTCTATATGTTGCCCAACTTTTAGCTCATTTTTGGCTAACCCTATACTTTTAGATATCTTTTAGCTAAAATTGTCTGTTTCTGTTGTTTTGAATTTGAATTGCTTTTGCTATCCTTTTGTGTATGTGTAGCCATGTTTTGGCTAACCCTTTAGCTATCCTTTGGATAACATTTAATAATAGTTTGCTTTCTTGTTCAATATGTTATGGCTAGCTGGTAGAGTCTTTTGGATAACTTATCACAGTTATCCACAGTTAGTTAATTTAGCTATATTTTGGTGTACTTTTAGCTTTCTTTTAGCTAACTTTTGACCACCCTTTAACCAACGTTGTTGTCATTAGCTTTCTCCTCCCTGTCTTATAAACACGTTTGGCCACAGATCAGAATAAAGAGCTGTTTAACTAAAGTGAATCACTGACAGCAGCTTGAGGAACACGTGTGTCCTGTCGTACAGTTTGTGATCAGGGTCAGTTTGTGTTTGTGTTTATTTATTCTTGTTGTTTGCACTCATGTATGTTGTGTTGTGTTAATGTTTACAGCTGTGTGACAAGCAGATGCAGATGTTTCCACATGTTCAGTCACAGAGAAGCTTTAGAAATGTGTTTCAGGTTATTTCTGTCCCGGCGAAGGAATTTAATTATGAAGCTGAGAGCAGAGAGTAAATGAGTTTGCTGATGGGAGTCATTCATTACACACACACACACACACACACACACACACACACACTGTGGCTCAGTCATTACTCATGATGTGGAGACACTCTCTCATTTTTATATGTATAACGTTTATTATTAACCTTAAATGTGAAGAGATGTGGTAGTTTTACAGGGGGCGACTGTGGATCAGTGGGTAGAGCAGGTTGTCTAGTAACTGTAGTGTTGGGGGTTTGATTCCAGTCATGACTGTGCAGCAGAGTGTGAATATGTGTCATTGTGCAGTTAGATGCTGCATGAGTGTGTGTGTGTCTGTGTGTGTGTGTGTGAATGGATGAACAGTTTGATTCAGACTGCAGCCAAATCTTTTTATTTTTTCAACGTTAGGGGATTTTTGTGATGATGATGATGATGATGATGATGAAGATGAAGCAGACTGATAATCTCCTCCCACATGACACTGTTCTCTGCAGTCTGACCTCATTATTACTCACTGTCTGTCCTGTAGATATCTGTCTATACTTTACATTCACAGGTGATAAAACACATGTTTATTATCTTTAACTGTGTGTTTCATCATATTTTATCTCATCTCATTTTGTCTCTGGCTTGAACAGTTGTTCAGAAAACAACTTTTCTGAACATCGTTCATTTAGATCAGGATTAAGACGACATGTGTGGACAGAAGGTAACAGACCTCCTGTTTCTCCTCTTCAGAACTCCCAGTTATAATTACGCTCCAAACACAGACAAACACTGGATCATGCGTTACACTGGTCCAATGAAACCCATTCACATGGAGTTCACTAACATGCTGCAGAGGAAACGACTGCAGACGCTGCTGTCAGTGGACGACAGTGTGGAGAAGGTACACACACACGCACACGCACACACACGTTTATCTCTGCTATAATTAAACTGTCATGAAAACATAAAAGCTTAAGGCGAAAATGTTTCTGTGTGTGTGTGTGTGTGTGTGTGTCAGCTGTACAACATGCTAGTGGAGACAGGTGAGTTAGAAAACACCTACATCATCTACACGTCTGACCACGGCTACCACATCGGACAGTTTGGACTCGTCAAAGGTGAGAAATTAACATGTTTTTAGTGTGAAACTGTGTTTGGGTTTAATGGGTGGAGCTTTGAGTGAAATCACTTTTATTCATTTGAACATGATAATTCATTTAAATTAAAACATGAACATTTCATTATCTTTGTTTTTTCCAGGAAAATCAATGCCTTACGAGTTTGACATCAGAGTCCCGTTTTATATCAGAGGACCAAACGTGGAGCAAGGCAGCATGTGAGAACACACACGGACTCACACACTCACACACACACACACACACACACACACACACACACACACATTAGTCATAAATAGCTTGTAAGCAGATCATTTGTTAGTGTGTTTGTCAGGCCTGTGTGTGTGTGTGTGTGTGTGTGTTTTCCTGGTAAAGTAGATTAAAATGAGCTGTTCCACGAGTTGATCATGAGTTCACACAGGAAGTGTGTGTGTGTGCGTGTTCAAGTCCAAACAACATCACACTGTTTTTAATTATAATTCAGGGTTTTCCAAAGTGTGTGTGTGCTGTGAGCGCCCCCTGCTGCTGAGACACACTCACACACACACACTGGGTTTATCCATTTAACAAAAGACTCATAAAAGGCTCATAAAATCTGCATCAGTTTAAGTCTTAGACAGACTTTAGACAGGAAACTGAAGTTTGTAAACCACTCACTCTCCCGCACCAAACCTCATAGAGAAAATCAGTGATTTTAGCTCACGGGGACACAGGAGCTGCTGGTCCTCTGCTGCCTCGTGTGGTCACTTTGTGTCACTGAGGTCAATCTGAATGAACGATTTTAAAAGCCAAATTCACTAAAATAAGACATTAGAACTTAGTGATGAAGGCAGCAGTGGATCAACAACTCCTGTGTGTGTGATGTTAAAATCACTGATTTTCTCTATGAGGTTTGGTGTGGGGAGACAGAGAGAGAGACTGCTGCAAAATAGTGAACACTGTGTGTGTGTGTGTGTGTGTCAGAAACCCTCACATGGTTCTGAACATTGATCTGGCTCCGACCATCCTGGACATCGCTGGCCTGGATACGCCTGCAGACATGGACGGGAAGTCAATTCTGTCTCTGCTGGACACGGACAAAACTGCTAACAGGTGCTCACACACACACACACACACACACACATACACACCACTTAGACTTCATTCATTTAAAATCATAAGTCATTACACATTAAAGTTGAATTATTCACACAATAAAATCACAATTTCTTCATCTTCTTCTTCTTCTTCTTCTTCTTCTTCTTCTTCTTCAGGTTCCAGGTGAACAGGAAGCCAAAGGTGTGGAGAGACTCATTCCTGGTGGAGAGAGGGTAACACATGCACTACTTCCTGTTTGGTTTTAAATTACTGTTTTAATAGTTATAAAAAACATCTTCTCGTTTTAGTTGTTCTTTCAAAATAAAATGCATGTTTTATATTATTTTTCTTTTTAGTGGTGATTCTTTCAAAATAAAATACACGTTTTATATTCATTTTCTTTTGCGTGGTAATTCTTTCAAAATAAAATACTGTGCACATTTTATATTATCTTTTTAGTAGTAATTCTTTCAAAATAATATATTGTCTTTCTATTGTGTGGTAATTCTGTCAAAATAAAATACATGTGTTTATGTTATCTTTCATTTTAGTTCTAATACTTTCAAAATAAAAACACATTTTATATAATCTTTCTTTTTACGGTAATTATTTCAAAATAAAATACACATTTGTAGGTTCTCTTTCATTTTAGTAGCCATTATTACAAAATTTATTCAGGTTCTTTTCGCTGTTGTAAAAAATGTTAGCAGTAACAAGAAGAAGTCAAACTTTTTTTTTTCACCATGAACAGGAAACTGCTTCACCAACGCGTGGAGGGAAAGGAAGTGACGCAGGAGGAGAACTTCCTGCCCAAACACCAACGAGTCAAAGACCTGTGTCAGCGAGCCGAGTACCAGACGCCGTGTCAGCAGACGGGACAGGTACGCTCATTTTATTCACCCCCGAGTGTTCTTCACTGTGATTGGACAGAAAAACTAATGTTTTTGTCCTAATCTCCTGTTACGGACGCATGCACTCACATGCTATAATTACAAAATAAAATACATGTTATCTTTCATTTTAGTAGTAATTCTTTCAAAATAAAATACACTTTTCTGTGTTATCTTTTTTTTTTTTTAGTAATTATTATTACAAAAATAAAATACACATTTTGTATTATCTTTCATTTTAGTAGTCATTCTTTCAAAATAAAATACACATTTGTTATCTTTCATTTTAGTTGTAATTCTTTAAAAAATAAAATACACATTTTATTTTATCTTTCATTTTAGTAGTCATTCTTTCAAAATAAAATACACATTTTTCTTTGTTACCTTTCATTTTAGTAGTAATTCTTTCAAAATAAAATACACGTTTGTTATTTTTCATTTTAGTAGTCATTCTTTGAAAATAAAATGCATATTTCATGTTATCTTTCTTCATTTCAAAATGTAATTTTATTTATTAAAAATGTTTTTATTTATTAAATATTCTTTGAGCCTCTGCCTTTAGGGGACACCACAGTGGATCTTTGCCCTGTCCAATATTTAATGTAGTTTCCATGAAATTGAATTTAAATGTGCTCATGAGAGTGATTATAAACAGCTTCTGTGCAACAAATGTGAGTCAAACAAACACACAGAGAAGATTAGAGACGAGAGACAGACGTTGTGTCCTCAAAGATACGACAATAACAGCAGAGACGAGACGTGACCAGGATCTAAACTCTGTATGTGTGTGTGTGAGTGTCAGGCTAATTACACGTGTATGTGAACCCTCAGAGCAGCTGATTATTCTAAGCAGTCGCAGCAGTGTGTGTTAAACACTGTGTGTGATAGACGTTTGTCGCTCTGTCGTAGCTGAGAAGACACACTCTGTCCTCAGAGGAGCGGACAACTCATGGTTTCACACCTGGGCGTGTCTTTCAGGAGTTAGCGCTGCGTTTACGTTTACATCGGAAGTCAAAAGTGAGAGTGACGTCACGTTCAAAAATGACATAAACGCGTCACGGGCTAACCATTATTATTAAAACCATTTAATATGAATAATGTCTACTAGGACTTTTCTCAATGTCTTTGTCAAACCTGGAATTTATTCAAGTTTAATGATTTCTTTTGTTATGCGGAGCAAAGAAACCGGAAAATATTCACATTTAAGAAGCTGAAAAATCACACAAACTTGTTCTTCTTATTAAAAAACCCACTAAAACAGATTGATCAATTTTTTTATTAAGTGGTTGATTGATACAATACAGATTACAAAATCTAAAGATAATCTATCAGAAAATGATGAAGTGAAAGTGAAGACTGACATGAAGTAAGTGTGTTGTGTGTGTGTGCAGAAGTGGCAGTGTGTGGAAGACGCCACGGGGAAACTGCGTCTCTTCAAGTGCAAGAACGAAGGGGGCGGGGCAAAGAGGTTCCAGAGGGGCGCTGTTCGACTTCAGCGTCCAATCAGCATGAAGTCTCAGCTATACCAGCGCGACGCGGACGCCTGCGACTGCGACCTCAGCGACCTTCGACCTCTGAACCTGCGGCCGACCTCGACGAGGCCGTTCAACAGCAAACCTTTCTTCTCTAAGAAGAGTGAGTGTGAACGGGTCAGTCCAGCAGGGGGCAGCAGAGACTGATACTGTAAAAACACATCACCTTTTTATGTTATCACATTACATATTACGTTTTTATGTTAACATTTTCACATTATCACTCGTTACGTATTACGAGTTTACAATAAAATGTTTGTTCTACATCAACTTAGACGCTGATCGATGACAGTTCAATTAATGTGTGTGTGTGTCAGAGTTCAAAGCTCTCAAGAGTTACTCCAGGAACCGTTACACTCGCTCCACGTCGCTGACCAACAGTTACCCCGGAAACCACAGCCTGGTGGGCGGGGCCGACGAATCAGAGGATGAGTTCAGTGGGATGGGTGGAGCTTCCAGTGTCGCGGCTTTGCCCAACTCCATCAAAGTCACACACAGGTGAGTTGTTTTTGTTTTCACGCCACAAACATGGCGTCCGCGTCTGACTGACGAGGTTTGTTTACCTGCAGATGTTCGATTCTGTCTAACGCCTCAGTGAAGTGTGAGACAGGAGTTTATCAGTCTCTGCAGGCGTGGAAGGACCACAAACTACACATCGACCACGAGGTGACACACACACACACACGCACACACACAGAGTTTAAAAAAGAAATTAAAGGGACCCTAAAATATAACCTTGAGGACCTCCACTCTCTCGCTCAGATCGAGACCCTGCAGACAAAGATAAAGAACCTAAGAGAGGTCAGAGGTCACCTGAAGAAGGCCCGCCCCCTGGAGTGTGACTGTAACAAGTACCTGTGAGTGAAATCATAACAATATAAACGTGGAGGGGGTGGTGACTGTTGAAGGAGGAGGAGGATTTATTTTAAATCTATCTTCAGTAAAAAAAAACATACTGCTGTTCTACGTTTGTGTTTTTTGTCTTACCAGCCTCCTGCCACAAGGGGGAGTGTTTCTCTCGGCAATTATCCCCACAGTGCTATATAAATGAGAGGGTGAACAGTTTTGTTGCAAAGTAAAGAATACGTCAGAGAGTTAATAAAAACCCCTGTAACGGCCTGTAACCATGGTGACGTCGCTGTAACACCTAACGTCATGATGTGTGTGTGTGTATTTAAGGTATAAATCCAAACTGAAGAACAAGCTGCGTTACCGTGGAGACCTGCATCCCTTCAGGTGAGAAAATGTTGATTCCCGACATTAAAACAGTGAATAGAAGTAGAAAATGAAACCGTGCTCCAGTGTTTTCTGCTGTGTCTTTGTTTTTCTGTCGTTTTTTAATGTTTTTCACAAACGTAACGTTGGGGGATCTAAACTGGATCCATGAGGAACTCCACACAGCAGCACAGCACTACTGTCAAACATACGACATGTTCACTGTGTGTGTGTGTGTGTGTGTATGTATGTAGGAAGGGCGGGGCTCGGGACAAGAAGGCGTGGCTTCTGAAGGAGCAGAAGAGGAGGAAGAAGATGAGGAAGATGATAAAGAGGATCAGGAACAACGACACGTGTTCCATGCCCGGACTCACCTGCTTCACACACGACAACCAGCACTGGCACACTGCCCCCTACTGGACACGTACGATAAAACACACACACACATACAGAAAAACACTGTTACCATAACAACTGAATGTTACAGTTTTATTTGATGTATGTTTGGACAGTCGGTTCATTCTGCGCGTGCACCAGCGCTAACAACAACACGTACTGGTGTCTGAGGACCATCAACGAGACGCACAACTTCCTGTTCTGTGAGTTTGCCACTGGATTCTTGGAGTACTTTGACCTCAACACAGACCCGTACCAGGTACACACACGCACACACGCCTACTGTGAAGCCACACCCCTGCTTTGTGAAGCCTCCATTATGAGAGTTTGTTCAGCGCCATCTTGTATTTTTGAAACCAAAAGTTTAAAAGTTTTCTCTGTCTCTCTGTATATCTGTCTGTCTGTCTCTCTCTCCCTCTGTCTGTCTGTCTCCAGCTCATAAATGCTGTCAGCTCATTAGATCGCACTCTTCTTAATCAGCTCCACGTCGAGCTGATGGAGCTCAAAGGCTGCAGAGGACACAAGCAGTGTAATCCTCGCACACGCTCACTGGAGCCTGGTACGGCACACACGCCCACACACACACACACACACACACGTGTGCAGACACATGCATACACACACATTCACACACGCACACACGTCTTTGACACTGATCAGAAACAAAAACTTGGTTGTCCTCTGCTTATTAACCAATCAGATCTCTTTAGCAGGTGGGCGGGAACATGGCAGCTTTGACGACTACAGGTACACACACACACACGTGCGCGCTCACGCACTCACGCACACACACACAGATTTCCCTGCTCTGAACGCTGCATGACTTCCTGCAAGAGCTGAGGCTGCAAGAGGTGGAGCAGAGAGAGAGAGAGAGAGAGAGAGAGAGAGTAACAGTGTGTGTGTGCGTGTGTGTGTTGCTTCAGGGTGTTTGAAAGGAGAAAGTGGCCGAAAGTCAAGAAACCTTCATCGTCTCGAACCCTGTGAGTCTTCCTCTGCATGCCGCCTCAACGCTACTGTAACCCCTCCTTCATTCCACATTAACTCCGCCTTAACTCTGCCTTAACCCTCCACATTAACTCCACAGTAATCATCAGGATTTTATTAAATCTCATTTCATCTGTCTGGAAAAATCATCAGCTTGTTTTTAAAGTGTGGTTTTGATGACACAGAGCTGACTGTACTGTGAGCGCCCCCTGCTGCTGAGAATCAAACTAGACTTTATCTCACTGTCAGACTTTTCCAACAGGAAACTGAAGTTTGTAAACCACTCACTCTCCCACACCAAAGTCCAGAGAGAACATCAGTGATTTTAGTTGGCAGGGAGACAGGAGCTGCTGGTCCTCTGCTGCCTCGTGTGGTCACTTTGTGTCACTGAGGTCAATCTGAACAAAGGAAACTGATTTTCTCTGTGGGGTTTGGTGTGGAAGAGTGAGTGGTTTACAAACTTCAGTTTCCTGTTTGAAAACAGTGAGATAAAGACGTGAACATGTTCTTGAAGATATCATAGAGTTAAATTGATGTAGATTTTATTTGCTAACTCTGGCTAAATTTTTCTTCCGCTGGCAGCCATTTTGTTTTCACTGAGAGTTAAGTTAACTGTCTCAGGCTGCAAAGGAAGTGATTTTCTGGACATGCTAACATGCTAATATGGCATTCAAAATATGCTGGATAATTGTATGAGTTATTTGGCATGGATGCTAATATTAGCAGCTCGCACCAGAGGTGACACAGCAGCTCCTGTGTCCCCATGAGCTAAAATCACTGATTTTCTCTATGAGGTTTGGAGGGAGAGTGAGTGGTTTACAGTTAATTTTGTTTGTCATAAAAACACACTTTAAAAAAACCTGAATTATCTTTTAAACAAACCAGATTTGTGTTCTGAACACTGTGTGTGTGTGTGTACGTACGCCCCCTAGTGGTCCAATCTGGGATGGCTGGAAGGGCTAATTCTCCATATTGGTTGCTGTGAGACTCCGCCCACAGCAGCCTGGAGGAGCGGGGGGCGTGGTCACCAGATGCCACCATCGCGGCACTCGCGGCCACTTCACCGCTCAGCCAATCAGCTTCTGCCATTTCTGTGACATCACTAAGTCACCTTCTACCCTGCTGCTGCTCAGGGAGACGCTGGGACCAAACACCTCCCCCTGAGAGCTCCGCCTCCTCTGAGAGGAAGTCAGCTTCAGGGGAGGTGATAGCGATCAAGAAGAGACTCCTCCTCCTCTTCATTATGTGACCTCCCGGCGGCCATATTTGTTTCCACACTTTAGGACGTTTTCGCTCAGACTGAAGCAAAATATCCGACACTGTGACATCACTGATGATGTCATTTCCTCTTTTTATTTACTATTAACATGAGCTTTGTTACCATGGCGACAGACACGTTTACTGACAACGACAGACGTTAACTAACCCCACCCCCCTCCCCTGGTGACTGACTTCAGTTCCCATCATGCATCATGGCCAGACTGAGTCTTCTGAGCCAATCAGAAGAGGACGACATGATGATGTCATTGTTTGTTAACTGTCCAATCACCTCGCTACGTTTTATTTTAAACTATTAATTCACCCACAAACAAACAAACAAATTTCTAAACTATAAAACTGTAAAAAAAAAAGAAAACTGATCTTAACAAATAAAAAATAAACATAAAAAGTAAATAAACACTGAGCTCTGGTTTTACTCTCACACACTTTTACACTGAAAACAGTTTCCATGGTAACGCAGACACGAAGACACTCGCTGAAGTAAACAAACTAAACTATGCGATTGTATTCCGATCAAATCCATGCATCAGGTGACGTGATCGTCAGTGGAGACAACGCTGCCCCCTGATGGTTTAAAAACAATGCCGATTAATTTGTACGTGAAGAAAAAAACACTTAGCGGCTATGCTTCAGTTTAGGAGTTACCAGATGACAATTATTCTAGCTAGTTAGCTTTTTTGACACAAATCCCGTGATTTATTAAAATTTTTCAGGGTTACCATGGTTACCAAATCACGGTAATGCTAGCTAGGGTTTCTGTCATGAACATCCTGCGGTGATTGCCTACTTAAGTGTAACAAGGATTAGCAGTTAGCTCCAGGTTAGCAGTTAGCTGCATGTTAGTAGTTACTTGAAGATATTAGCCCTAGCTAGCTAGCTTTTCTGCCATGTTTACGTTTTTTATACTTTTGCTATTATGGGTGATGCTAATGCTAACTAGATAACTTTCCCGCCATGTTTACACTTCCTGCTTCTGTCACAGGAAACTTTTACTTTTACCGTGTTAAAAATAATCGTCATGTCATGACTGAACTGTTCACGCATCGCGTTACAGAAGTTACGTATATCTTTATTTACACACAGAGCAGAGACGACATCAGATCTCAGGGTTTAACCCAGACTTCTGGTTCTGTTGTTACGGTGGTACATCACCATGGTAACAGACCCTGCAGTGTAAACGTGTGTGAGGCGTAAACACAGTGACTCTCAGTGTGATTCTTGTTGTTTTCTTGGCTCTGCGGTGCTGTTCACTCTCTAACAACTGTAGGGAAAAAACCTCCTGGTTGTGTTTGAATGTATTTGTAAATGTTTAGCTATGTTTTCTAAAGACACACACACACACGCACACACACACACACTGAAGGACAAACTGCCAAGCACTTTGATTGGAGGATGAATGGACCAATCAGGGTTCATGGTGACGATACTGATCTAACACACGTGTACATTCACCCGCTCACCTGTGGAAACCTGTGGTGACTGGATTTAGTTTGTGAATAAAGTGTTGAAACATTTCCTCCTCAGTGTGTTTTTGTTGGTGTTTTTTTGATGTGAGCGCCCCCTGCTGCCCCGAGAGACAGACACAGCTGTCAACAGAGACGGAAGTTCACGTCTTTATCTCAACAGGAAACTGAGGTTTGTAAACCACTCACTCTCCCACACCAAACCTCATAGAGAAACTCAGTGATTTTAACATCACACACAGGAGTTGTTGATCCACTGCTGCCTCCATCACTGAGTTTAAATGTCTTATTTTGTCACTTTGGCTTTTGAAATCTTTTGCTCAGATTTACCTCAGTGACACAAAGTGACCACAAGAGGCAGCAGAGAACCAGCAGCTCCTGTATCCCCGCGAGCTTAAATCACTGATCTTCTCTATGGACTTTGGTGTGGGAGTTTCATGCACCTTTGTGATATACAGTTAGCAGCAGGGTTCCGTTCTCACACATACTTTTTTGTACCTTGCATTCACACAAAAACGCTTCACACACACACACAAAAAAAGTGTATGTGAGAGCCAAAAATAGTGAATATGAGAGCTAAAAAAAGTGAATGTGAGAGCTAAAAAAGTGTATGTGAGAGCTAAAAAAAGGAATGTAAGAGCTAAAAGAGTGTATGTGAGTGGTTTTTGTGTATGTGTGAGCTAAAAAAAAAATTAGAGCACCTTGTACTGTAATGTGTGTGTGTGTGTATATGAAGTGAAATCAAACATGAATATGTTTTTTTAGTCATTTATTTTTTCTTTACAACACATAATATTTCAGTTTCCCCACTGCAGGACTAATGAAGGACTATCTTAGTTTAAAACACATAAATATTCAGATCAGCTGTTCACTGTTTAGTCGTCATGCGTCAACAGAACATTTCAGGAGGTTGTTTCCTCTCTTTTATCTCAGTGTTTGGTCTCCTCCTCCTCTGACGTTAGCCTTTATTCACTTTTCACGCAGTGAAGCTGAAAACTAACAGCACCTACAGTATATGTGGTAACACTGCACACGATGAATAAATGCCCCGCCCCCTCAACCACATGTGTTCATGAGGTCGGTGCTAACACAGCAAACAAAGTCAATACATAGCTAAATGTAATTAAAACAATGTTAACTATAAGTTATCAAAATAGTCAAAAGTACGGAAGTGTTTTCATTCAGCAGAAATTCATTTTAAAAAGGCTCTGTTTTTACCAGTTTTTTTTTTGGAGATTTTTATCTATGAAAAAAAAAAACCCTGTCTTAAGGAGATTTTTTTTTGTCTGTTTTTGCGAGATTCTTTTTTTGGGATTGAAGACTTTCTGAGTGAATGAGATGAAGCGGAGAAGCTTCACCTCCTGATCACTGAAGTGAAAGCAAAGATGTCTCGGTCGTTTTACTTTGCTTTGGGTTTGAGACGTTGGGAGATTCTGTCTTTAAGTGATGCTGACGGACTTTTCATTCGTTTGTCGACTTATCGCAGGAACCTCAGGACTTTGCTTCATGGATATAAAATGATGCACGTAAATGCAGACAGACTGGTGACGTCATTAAAAAGGAGGGCGACATGATCCTTCTGGAGCTTCTCATCTACAGAAACCAGCAAAAAAAACGTAAAAAAAAAATCGTAAAAACAGAACCTTTTTAAAAAATCAGATACGCTTCCGCACAAGAGTACTACGTATCCAAAGAGTTAAAAGTGAGCTAAAGAAAGGAAGTTATGAATGATCTAAGTCGTCTATAAGATCGTAAAAAAAGTTCGATCTTCCGATCATCGTCGGAATAATTTTGTGCGATCGCTGTCGTTTCCTCCGTCTTTCTTCATAAAACCATGACTTGGACTCTCCGTCATCCTCGCTCCTCTCGTCACTTCCTGTTTCCGTGGAAAAATACACATCAGAAAAAAACACACGGACGCCAAACGTCGGAGACGCCACACGGCGGCGCCAGAGAGTGTCACTCAACGATCTGCAGAAAAACACGCACATCAGAAAAAACAGTTTTCACTTTTACGACAGTAACGTGCGAAGCGTGCGACTCACCATGGCGACCTTGCTGCTCTGTTGGCGAGTTCGGATGCGTAGTTTGTTGACGGTCGTTTCAGCGATGTCCGCCCGCTCCTCTGCGTCGTCCAGCTCGTGTTGAACCTTCCTGTAACGCACGGTGCTGCAGCTCACCTGCTCCTCCTGGTGGACAGACAGAGACACGGTGGCTGTGATTGTGATGGTCGACAAACTTCGTTACCGTGGCGACAGTGCGAGTGCGACACTCACGGCGCTCTCCGCTTGTCTCTTGTAGCTCTTTAGTTTGGTCTGGAGTTTGTCGATCAGCTCCTGCATCCGGAGCAGAGTCTTCTTGTCCTCGTCCGACTGACAAAACAACAGCAAACAGAAACAGTGAAACGGTGCTAACGTACGGGCGGTGGCGGCGGCGTGAAGACGGTGATCGCGTCATCAGACCTGGTACGTTAGCTCTTTGACTTTCCTTTCGTAGCGACGCACGCCTTTGTGATAATCCTCGTTCTTCTTCTGCTCCACCATCAGCTCCGTCTGCAGCTCCCTCACCTGGTGGTTTTATTAGAGGTTTAGACTCTGCCCCTTCCTGTTACCGACCCACCTCTTCCTCTCATTCAAAATTAGAGCTTTCTCCTGTGGAGAATTAGCACTTTCGTGTTTGTCAAATGTCGCAAAGACTGTTGTTCAGGAGCGTTTATCTCCAAAATGATTTGTTCCACTTTCTCTTTTTTCTTTATATCATAAAATATGTCCATATTTGGTCATGACTAAGTGAGGTTGTTAATAAAAACGACATACTGTCCTGGACAATAAGACAAAAGAAAAACAACAATTTAAATAATTCTGCCAAATCTGAGGGAAGGAAAAGTTAAAAGACAAGAAATTAAAAATAAATAAACCTCAAGTGGAAGGAATTAAGTCAAAGTAATTCAGTTTCCTTGACAATAGAGAAGCGATAAAAACTTGAATGAATGGATGAATGAACAGACATGGATGACGACTCACTCTCGTCTCCAGTTTATGAAGCTGCTTTTTCCCGCCCTTCAGCGCCAGCTGCTCCGTCTCGTCCAGTTTCACCTGCAGCTCTGTCACAAAAACACAAACCTCGTCATCAGTCAGCGCACGATCGCAATCGCAATCACAATCACGATCACGATCACGATCACGATCGCTCCGTCGGCGCCATCGATGATCCGCGTCGTCACCTTTGGCCGTGGACTCCATGTTCTTCTTCATCCTCTCCAACATGCTGCTGGTGTCCTGCTCCTTCTTCAGCTCCTCGGCCATCAGCGCTGCCTGCAGGAACATGTGTGAATGACACGTTACAGGTGAGAAAAAAACTATTTAACAATTGTTATCAAGTCACATGAAACGTTCTTCATTTCACGAATATCAATTCCAAAATCAACTTTTGTGAGTGATTTTTTTGTCTTGGCACGGAATCTAATGATACGTCATCCGATCATGATTCAGAGTTTGTGACTCAGCACTGACATCAGTCACGGCCTTCTTAGCTTTCTCCTCTGCGCTGCGACTCTCCTGCACGGCCTCGTCCACCTCCACCGTCAGCACCGTCAGGTCCGCCTCCATCTTCTTCTTGTGGTTTAACAGACCGCAGTTCTACGAGGAAACGGGTAGTCAGGTGACAGGAAGTCAAGTGACAGGAAGCTGACCAGCTGATGAGCGGGTGAATCAGTGAGTAAAAACTCACCTGTGTCGAGAGCATGTTAACTTTCTCCGCCGCCTCCACCAGCTCGTGCTCCGCCATCTTGCGGGTGCGGTCAGTTTGTTCCAGGATCTCTCTTAGCTCCTCCCCCTCACCAGCCATCATCGAACAGCGCCGCTCCAGCAGCGCGATCTGTTCTCTCAGCTGATTGGACAGCTGGACTCTGTCCTCCAGGTCCACCTGCTGCTCTCTCACCTGGAACACGTGATGGAAGCAACGTTAAGTATGAAAGCGGGAGGGGGGAGATCCATCATCCTCGTATCCGTGACGACGGGGTCACCTGTGTCTGCAGGTGTCGGATGATCCGCTGACTCTCCACCGACTGACGGTTAGCGTGTCCCAGCTGAACCTCCATCTCGTTCAGGTCGCACTCCATCTTCTTCTTCAGACGAACCGCCTCGCTGCGACTCCGCCCCTCCGCCTCCAGACTCGTCTGCATGGCCTCCGCAGAGCGCTGGTGGCTCCGCCTGGTGGACACAACGATGTTTTCGCTATTCTGACTGCTTTATAGTAAACTAAATTTAGGTCACCAATCAAATTTGATATTTTACTGGATTCGATTTTGTGATGTTACATGAATGGTCCGATGTTTGTTCCTTCACTGTTTGCGAGAACAGAATATGAGTTGCGATGTTTCATCTCTCTTGACACGCTCACATGGAACAGAACGCAGCACCCAGCTTAACAAATGCCAACTTTAAACTTAACAAGCCTACTTCATTCCCTTCGACCGACAAACAAACAAAATGGAAAACAACTTATTTTTAGCAGAAGTTTGAATGTTAGAGTTTGATGATTTGTTTTCTGGAATCGTCAGGGTCTATAACTACAGTACCTGAGGTTGTCGATTTCCTCGTCCTTCTCTGAGATCTTTTGTTCGATCTCGCTCCGGACCTGCTGCAGCTCCATCTGGAACTTCAGGGTCTTGCTCTCCTCGAGCTCCAGACTTCCCTGGAGGTGGGTTCACAGTGGTCAGTGCACGAGTAGAAAGCGGTCTCACCAACATTTACAGTAGGTCGGTCCATTACCTCGGCCTCCTCCAGAGCTGCTTTGATGTCACTCCTCTCCACATCCAGGACCTTCTTCATCCTCTCCAGCTCATGGATGGTCTTCCCTCCATGTCCAATCTGGTCTGTCAGGTCCAGGATCTCCTCTGCCATCAACACATTTGACCAGTCAGTCACAAATATTAGTTCTGATCACTGATTGTAGACTCCATACTCCTGTTTTACTAAAACCTTGAAAGGAGTAGTGAGCCGAATGTCAGTGCCTTGCTCAGTGGAACTGACAGGAGCAACACATGTTATGATGGAAGGAGGAGAGAAAAAAACCCACACCAGCATGCAAACTCAACACAGAAAGAATCTCGGACAGGACCAGGATTTCAACCTGGGACCCTCTTGCTGTGAGGCAACAGTTCTAACCACTGTCCCACCACCTGCAGAGGTTATAACGACAGATGTTTACAAACCATGAGATTCCAGACAGAGTTTGTACCTTGAAGGTTCTTGTTTTCTCGTTTCACCGTCTCCAGATGGTCCAGAGCTTCTTCGTAACAGTTCTTGAGTTTGAAGAGTTCGGTGCTCAGACTGCGAGATTCTCTCTGTGCCGCCTCCAGATCCGTCTGACTGTCTTCAAACTTCAGCTTCCAGTCACTCAGCAGCTGTGTCAAACAAGCACAAACCAACAAAACACTGATGTTTCCCGTCTGCTCACACTGCCACCCTGAGGACCATGGGTTGTGTTGCTGACCAACCTTGTCAAAGTTGCGTTGCTTCTTGTCC
>NW_025321540.1:0-8336 GCF_019176455.1 Solea senegalensis
AAGGCACCAGGAGAACAGATGGACTGTGAAGGCACCAGGAGAACAGATGGACTGTGAACGCACCAGGAGAACAGATGGACTGTGAGTTACAGGAGTTAAAGAAACTCGAGTCCAAGAAAGGCTGCTGGATAAAGCTGAAGATTTGACATTGGCTAAAGCTATTGACATTCCCCAGGAATTTGAAATGTCACAAAAGCAAATGAGAATTGTTAGAGAGGAGGAATCACACATGTGTCTACAGTGGCCACAAGACTGTAGACACTGTCCACCACATGTGCTAATAAAACGTCACAAAACAGTGCACAGACGAAGCCCATGCAGAGACAGACAGGAAACACCCTCAACATACATGGAACCAAGGAAAATGTCCAGCTAAAGGCTCTGTATGCTCACACTGTCACAAACCAAACCACTGGGCAGCAGCAACCTGGCATGAGTTCAGTGAGGGCGGAGCCAGAAGATGCATTTGAAGAAGAAAGGCGGGACATAAACCTGACAGTAGAGGATGGTGTAGCAGACGAACAGTGGATCGTAGACAGTTTAGAATAGACACAGGTGCAAAGTGTGATACCATGACTCTGGACTGTTATCAGTTATTAAAGCACACAGGTGAACTGAAGCGCTCCAACAAGACGCTCCTATTCAAACCACAAGGTGAAGCCGGTTGCTGCAGTGGACCTCTGGACCTCCGGACCTCCCCCTGAAGTACAAAGGCCCGGGAAGCAAATGCACAGCTGGAAATTGTGGACCTTGCTCAAGAGAACGTGCTCAGCGGCACCACAGCCGAGGCCCTGGGTCTGACTGTTCGGCTGGACTCCTACAGGATGGTGCGACCCGAAATAAGGTCACACAGCAGGTGGACTAGAGGATTTTCCTGAACTAACAAGCACCACAGGCAAATACAACATAAAGATCGATCCAGATGCAAAGGGCGCGGTCCATCCAGCATGCCGACAACCAGTAGCACTTGATGAGACGGTCAAGGATGGACCCATTATCACAGTAGACCAACCCACAGAGTGGGTCAGCTCCATGGTCGTTGTCACGCGTAATGACAAGATTAGAATCTGCATAGATCCAAGCGAGAGGGAGAACCACAGGTCAGAGGTCAGATCCACCATGCCTGCTCCAAAAGTATTCTCAGTCTTGGATGCTACGATGCTACGTCATCCCTCCTTACAACCTTCAACAACCACAGGTCAGAGGTCAGATCCACCATGCCTGCTCCAAAAGTATTCTCAGTCTTGGATGCTACGATGCTACGTCATCCCTCCTTACAACCTTCAACAACCACAGGTCAGAGGTCAGATCCACCATGCCTGCTCCAAAAGTATTCTCAGTCTTGGATGCTACGATGCTCGTCATCCCTCCTTACAACCTTCAACAACCACAGGTCAGAGGTCAGATCCACCATGCCTGCTCCAAAAGTATTCTCAGTCTTGGATGCTACGATGCTACGTCATCCCTCCTTACAACCTTCAACACACCAACGGGCAGCTTTAGATGGCTGACACTGCCGCTCCTGTGCACCATGGACCAAATGCTCCTCATGTTTCCTCTCCTGTTTCCTCTCCTCTCCTCTTGTTTCCTCTAATCTCCTCTCCCTCTCGTTTCCTCTAATCTCCTCTGCCTCTCTCTCCCTCTGTCTCCCTCTCCTCTCCTCTTTGTTTCCCTCTAATCTCCTCTCCCTCTCCCTCTTGTCTCCCTCTTGTTTCCTCTCTCCTCTCCCTCCCTCGTTTCCTCTCTCCTCTTTTCCTCTCCCCTCTTGTCTCCTCTTCCCTCTCCCTCTCCTTGTCTCCTCTCCCTCTCCTCTCTCCTCTCCTCCTCTTGTCTCCTCTTGTTTCCTCTCTCTCCTCTCCTCTCCTCTCCCTCCCTCCCCTCCCTCTCCTCTCCCTCTCCTCTCTCCTCTCTTTCTTCTCCCTCTGTTTCCTCTAATCTCCCTCTCTCCTCTCCTCCCTTGTCTCCCTCTTTTCCTCCCTCTCCTCTCCCTCTCGTTTCCTCTCCTCTCCTCTTCTCCTCCTAATCTCTCTCCCTCTCCTCTCTTTTCTCTCCTCTCCTCTGTTTCCTCTCCCTCCCTTCGTCTCCCTCTTCTCCCTCTCCTCTTCTTTCTCCTCTCCCTCTCCTCTCCCTCCCTCTCCTCTCCTCTCTCCTTTCCTCCTCTCCTCCTCTCTCCCCCTCTCCCTCTTGTCCTCCTCTCTCTCTCCCTCCCTCCCTCTCCCTCTCCTCTCCTCTTGTTTCTCTCTCTGTTTCCTCCTCCTCTCCTCTCCTCGCTTCCTCTCCCTCTCCTCTGCTCCTCTCCTCCTCTCCTCTCCCTCTCCCTCTCCTCTGTTTCTCCCTCTCCTCCTCTGTTTCCTCCTCCCTCTTTCCTCTGTTTCCTCCTACTCTCCTCTCCCTCCTGTCCTCCTCTCCCCTCTCTTCCTCCCTCCTCTTTCTCCCTCTCCTCTCCCTCTAATCTCCTCTCTGCTCTCCTCTTGCCCTCTCTCGCTTCCTCTCCTCTCCTCTCCCTCTCCTCTCCCTCTAATCTCCTCTCCCTCCCTCTCTCTCCTCTTTCCTCTCCCTCTCTGTCTCCTCTTGTTTCCCTCCCTCTCCTCTCCTCTCCCTCTCCTCCTCTCTCCTCTCCTCTTGTTCCCTCTAATCTCCTCCCCTCTCCTCTTGTCTCCTCTTGTTTCCTCTCCCTCTCCTCGTTTCCTCTCCTCTCTCCTCTCCTCTTGTTTCCCTCCAATCCTCCTCTCCCTCTCCCCTCTTGTCTCCTCCTCTCTGCTTTCTCTCCTCTTGTTTCTCTCCCTCTCCTCTCTCCTCTCCTCTTGTCTCCTCTCTCTCGTTTCCTCTAATCTCCCTCCCTCCCTCTCCCTCTTCTTTCCTCTCCTCTCCTCTCCTCTTTTCCTTCCTCTCCCTCTCCTCTCGTTTCCTCTCCTCTCGTTTCCTCTCCTCTCGTTTCCTCTCCTCTCCTCCAAGTCTTTGGCTGTTCTTGTTTAGTTTGAAGTAAAGTGGTGCGGTGGTCACGTGATGTTTTCCACTTACTTGTCCAGGACAAAGTAGAGGTCATAAGCTCCGTGACAGGACGCCTCCTCCTGCTGCTCCTCTGCCCGGGAACACGCAGCAAACACGGAGAGCAGCAGCAGCAGCGCCGCCGCGGAGCTCCACGCTCTGTGGCCGGGAAACACGGCACTGAGAGCGGACTCACGGAGAGAGAAGAGCCGCCACATACTCCACGGACTCCACTGCCGATAAACGATCGATAACCAATCAATAAACCTGCGCGCGCGCGCGCACACACACACACACACACTCTGTCGCTGTTACTGTGTGTGAGCAGCACGAGCCTCAACTTAAATCACTGACCCGCGAAATAAAGGAAAACACCGTGATGACGTCACCAGCCGTTAAGAAGTTTCTTCATGTTCCTGAACTTTAGTCACATCCGCTCATTAACGAGTGAGTGAGTGAGTGAGGCCCGTGAAGGCAACACGACTCTGAAGAAACTTCCACAGGAAACAAAGTTAAGTTGCGTTCACGTGTTTCCTGTAAAACTCGTACTTCACACACTTTTCTCTGCTCGTTGTTATGAAATTAAAATATAAAAAATCAGCAGTTACAAAACAGAATCACATTATATATACACGTGCGTGTGTGTGTGTGTGTGTGTGTGTATTGTGAAGACATTTTCTCTGAATGTCAGAATGTGTTTTATAAATAATAATAACGATTGAAAGTTGTCTGGATTAGTTTTCTTCCATAAGTGAAATAACTTTTTTTAAATGCTAAACATTTACACATGTTTAATAAAGAAAAGAAAGAAATAACAGCGATGATAAGAGAAGACACAGTGAAACTGAACTAAATAAACTGCAGTCCACTCCTGAAATCACGTCCCTGAACGCATCACGTTTCCCACTGCACGTGAAGGCAGCACGGCTGCATCTGATGGTCCGTGAACACACCCAAAAACATATGAGTCACATTTGCTACAAAGTCCACTTCATCATCTTCATCATCATCATCACCATCGCCATCGCCATCATCATCATCACTGTCATCATCACCACCACACACACACACAGGAGTGAATACACAGATGATGATGATGATGATGATGATAATGACACACCTGTCCTCAGGTGATGAGTTCATTGACACTCAGGAAATTCCACAGATTTTTTTTATCAGTGACTTATGTGTCACCCTCTCACTGTCTCACCCTCTCACTGTTTCACCGCCCTCTGAATGTTTCTTTCGTTTTTTTCCCTGCTGATGTTGGTCACGCGTGGCGGTTTCATCAGTGATGTCACACGTGGGTAATTGTGTGTCTAAGTGGTTTTTAATGACACGGTGAATCCTCCTGAAGCATCAGACGCGTAAAAACAGAATTCAACGCAGTTTCTCTGAGTGTGTGCGAGAGTCGTCACGGGGATTTAAAGCTGCACAGGAAATGAAAAGTGACAACAGAGGAGGCCGTGACCAAAGGTTTATTTACACAAAACAAACACAGAAACTTTTATTTCAGACAAACTGTTTAACCTTTGACCTCTGACGTCTTTATCTCACTCTCCCACAGAGAAAAGCAGTGATTTTAGGAGCCGCTGCCTCGTGTGGTCACTTTGTGTCACTGAGGTCAATCTGAACAAAGGACCTCTAAATAAGTCATTTGTGTTGTGATCACCCTGTTATCTGTCTGTCTGTCTGTCTGTCTGCATGAGTGGGTGTGGTTTTCCTCCCTCACCTGCTTGTTAACGCTCTTTGACTTTGTTGCTGACTCGTGAACGTGAGCTGGATTCAGACGTCGTGACACTTTCACCTCAATGATGATGTCATGTTTTTGACTTTATTTTGACTCTGGACTTGTTCTCCCGTGTGTTCTCTCGTGTGTTCTCTCGTGTGTTCTCTCAGGTGTTCTCTCGTGTGTGCCTCCCCGCGGTGTTCTCTTGTGTGTGTGTTCTCCCGCGTGTGTAGGTCTCTTTGTGTGTGTTCTCCCCGTGTTCTCCCGTGTGTGTTCTCCGTGTTGTTCTCCCTGCGGTGTTCTCTTGTGGTGTGTGTTCCCTCCTGCGTGTGCTCTCTTGTGTGTGTGTGTGTTTCTCCGCAGGTTCTCCCCGCAGTGTTCTCTTGTGTGTGTGTTCTCCCTGCAGGCTCTCTTGTGTGTGTGTTCTCCCTCTCTTTGTGTGTGTGTTGTGTGTGTGTTTCTCTCTGCAGTGTGCTCTCTGTTCTCTCTGTGTGTCCCTGTTCTCTCGTGTTCTCTCTTTGTCTGTTTCTCCCATGTGTTCTCTTGTGTGTGTGTTCTCTCGTGTGTTCTCTCTCTGTGTTCTCTCTGTGTCTCTTGTGTGTTCTCTGTGTGTGTTCTCTTGTGTGTGTGTTCTCCCTGTGTGTGTTCTCCTGTGTTCTCTGTTGTGTGTGTACTCTCTTGTCTCTCTTGTGTGTGTTCTCCCGTCTTTGTGCTCTCTTGTTGTGTGTTCTCCCTGTGTGTGTTTCCCTGTGTTGTCTCCCCGTGTGTTCTCTTGTGTGTGTGTTCTCCCTGTGTGTCTCTTGTGTGTGTTCTGTGTTTTGTGTGTGTGTGTTCTCCCGTGTTTCCTTGTGTGTGTGTGTTCTCCTTGTTCTCCCCCGTCTCTTTGTGTGTGTGTTCTCCCGGTGCTCTCTTGTGTGTGTGTTCTCGGTGTGTTCTCTTGTGTGTGTGTGTTCTCCCTCCCTTTTGTGTGTGGTGTTCTCTGCAGTGTTCTCCTCTCGTGTGTTCTCTTGTGTGTGTTCTCCTGTGTGTTCTTCCTGTGTGTTCTCTTTGTCTGTGTTCTCCTGTGTTCTCTGTGTCTCTTTGTCTGTGTTCTGGTGTTTCTCTGTTCTCTCATGTGTTCTCTTGTCCCGTGTGTTCTCTTGTGTGTCTCTCCTGTGTGTGTGTGTTCTCCCTGCAGTGTTCTCTTCTTGTGTGTGTTCTCCCCATGTGTTCTTTCTGTGTTCTCTTGTGTGTGTTCTCTTGTGTGTTCTCCG
Organism: Solea senegalensis; assembly: GCF_019176455.1. Classification (NCBI taxonomy): domain Eukaryota; kingdom Metazoa; phylum Chordata; class Actinopteri; order Pleuronectiformes; family Soleidae; genus Solea; species Solea senegalensis. The sequence continues at coordinate 5,971 of NW_025321540.1, forward strand.
CGTGTTCTCTCTTGTGTGTGTGTTCTCCCTGTTGTTCTCCCATGTTCTCTCTTGTGTGTGTGTTCTCTGTGTTCTCCTGTGTGTTCTCTCGTGTTCTTAGCCGGCCGTGTGTTCTCCCGTGTTCTCTTGTCCCGTGTGTTCTCTCGTGTGTTCTCCCGTGTGTTCTCCCGTGTGTTCTCCTGCAGACATCGCAGCCTGCTGTAGATTTTATTGCACAAGTCTTTTAATAAGAGGATAATATCAGATGTTTCCTGTGTATCAGACTGGTCCATCAGCAGCAGGGGGCGCTCTGACTGTGTGTCATACAGTGAGATTAAAGCTCCTGCTGTTTGACTCTAATCATGTGGACATGCTGTTGTCCAACATTAATGTGTTCACACCAGCTTCATCCTCTAAAGAGATCAGTGACGTCTCATCAGCAGAACAAGACAATTGTGAAATGACTTCATCACCCGTTTCCTCGTCTTCATGCTCCGCGGACGCCTCTTGTCTCCCACACTGAATTAATCCCGACTTCCCTCTAATCCAATTAAAATGAGGGAGCAGAGGTGCTGTCACTGCCAAACATGTTTCCACTGCAGCCTCCAGACAGATTAAGGTGAAGAAGATCTTTAATTTGTTAATCACCGAGCGGCGAGCGGAGCGTGAAACACAAAGGAGGAATCAAGAGCGATTACCAGGAGACGAGCGGAGGAACCGCCGTGGATTCATTTCATTATAAAGACGACGGGGGAGGCCCTGCAGTCAGGTGACCTTTGACCTGTCACACGGACACTTTACTTTCTTTATATGGATGCATTCGCTTTAACATAAACACACTGATGCTTTCATAAATGAAACCATAAAGACGCGATCATGTGACGCAGATAAAGACGCGATCATGTGACGCAGATAAAGACGGTCATGTGACGATAAAGTCATGTGACTAGATAAAGAAGATAAAGACGATCATGTGACGAGATAAATCATGTGACGCGGATCATGTGACGCAGATAAAACGCGATCATGTGACGAGATAAAGACGTCATGTGACGTGAGATAAAGCGATCATGTGAGATAAAGACGCCGACCATGTGACGATAAAGCGATCATGTGACGCAGATAAAGACGACCGGTCATGTGACACAGATAACGAGATCATGTGCGAGATAACGACGGATCATGTGACGAGATAAAGACGCTGACGATCATCAATCGAGATAAAGACGGTCATGTGCGTAGATAAAGACGTCATGTGACGTAGATAAAGACGCGATCATGGACGAGATAAAGACGCATCATGACGAGATAAAGACGGTCATGTGACGAGATAAAGACGCATCATGTGATCGTAGATAAAGGCGTCATGTGACGCAGATAAAGACGCCGATCATGTGATCGTGATAAAGGTCATAGATAAAGACGCGATCATGGACGCAGATAAATCGCCATCATGTGACGAGATAAAGACGCCGATCATGATTAAAGAACGGCGGTGACGAGATAAAGACGGTCATGTGACACAGATAACGACGCGATCATGTGACATAGATAACGCATCATGTGACGAGATAAAGACGCGATCATGTGATCGATAAAGACGGGTCATGTGATCGAAGTTAAAGACGGTCATGTGACGAGATAAAGACGGTCATGTGATATAACCACGCCATCATGTGACGCGATAACGACGATCATGTGACGATAAAGACGCCGATCATGTGACGAGATAAAGACGCGATCATGTGACGTAGATAAAGGCGGTCATGTGACGCAGATAACGACGCGATCATGTGACGTAGATATATATATATAATAAATATAAATAAATAATAAGTTCCTGTCAATGCTCCTGCTGCTAACTAGCGTGATACCTAGCGTGCTAGCGTCCAGTGTGTGTGTGTGTGTGTGTGTGTTCTCTCCTGATGTCGTTTCACTGCAGTCTTTGCTCAGTTGTTGATTTTAAATCAAAAACAGACACTGATTTTCTTCTGTACTGGATTCTCGTTGTCATAGCAACACGTTGTCTCCCGCTCCCGAGTTCAGGACGTGTCCTGGACGTCTGTTAGCCGCACGCTAATCTGCAGCGACGTGTCGCTCGCTGCTGCGCTCACAGTCGAGCGGGAAAAGACGTCGGAGAAACTCTGAGGTCGACGAGGGTGAAGCAAAATGGCAGCTGTCAAGAGACGTGACGCACGCACACACGCACGCGCTCACACACACACTGTGTGATAAATGTGAAGCGGCACCAGCTCGTCATGTTGAGTGAAGACATTCATGTTGTTCACAACGATGATGTCATCATTTTACACTGTGAAACTTTTCACTCACACAAATGTATGGAACTTTTACTGCTGCTGTTACTGCTGCTGCTGCTGCTGTTACTG
>NW_025321541.1:0-13170 GCF_019176455.1 Solea senegalensis
ATAACAGAGCGTTTTATAACAGAGTGTTTTATAACAGTGTTTTATAACAGAGCATTTTATAACAGAGCGTTTTATATTACAGCTTTTTATAACAGAAACAGACACACACACATAGATAGACACACACACAGACACACACACATGGATAGACACACAAACACACACACACACACACACACACAGTGACTCACTGGTTGTTGATGAAAGCATATTTATTGATGGTCTCGATGACAGACTTGAACGGGATCTTGGAGGTCAGAGTGTAACCATGTTGGACCACAGGTTCTCCATCAGGACCATCCCAACAGTCCACTACAAAGAGAGAGAGGGTGAAATGAAGATGGGAAACATTCATGTGTTCATCGGTCTGTGAACATGTCCTCACCCTCCACACAGCGGCAGCCGGACTGCAGCACCCAGGCGTACATGTCTGTCTTAGAGTGAGACAGAAGCTGGTCTCCGGTCAGGTACGTGTTATGAGACGAGGCGATGAAGTAGTTGGACAGCGGCTGCTCCATGTCCTGATTGACCTCGTGATGTAAAGGATTAAAGACGTCACACGTCGGGCTGCGCATGAAACTCGTAAAACCTGAAAATAAATCCACAGATCAGAATCACTGAGGATAAATGGGCGTGGCCAGGTGAGCTGTCCTCACCTGATTGGACAGCTGGTGTTTAAAGAAGCCAGTTTCCCGATAAAACAAACAAACAAACAAACAGCAGCCATTTTGTTCAGTTTTCTCCAAACATTATATTTGTTTGTTAATATTTGTAAAAGATGTGTGTGTATATTTAGATTTCATTAAAAACATTTGTGTTTGTCAGTGATCATGGTGTTGAGGAAGCAGACCAGCCCTGGCCCTGCTGAGTCTATGTTTTCATTTATGGACATAAAAGAACATTCATATCAAATGAAATGCTGAGATTGTGAAATAATGACCTTAGAATTGACCCGCGGTTCCTGACATGCTGCGGTGTTCACTTAGCAGCTAGCTAACTTTATCATAAAGCCTATGTCACATAGTCACTTACTGCTGCCAAATATAAACTATAGCCCACGTCTATTTTTGTGCTCATATAAAAAATATGATATTCAAACTTTTGCCTGCTAACTACATAACACAATACTTCTACTTTTACTTTCAGTACTTGAGTAGTACATTTTAAAATAAACTACTTGCAATACTTGGCTTCATCAGAAGTTTTATGTATTTTTACTTTAAATCTGTACATGGACGAGTTATTGTGTCTTTTACTTGTGTTTTAGTCTGTGAATAAAATCTGGTTATGAACGATTATTTGTTGTTTATTTTGGTTTTTACGTAGATTTGCTGAGTTTTGTAAAATTGTTGTTGTTTTAATAAATAAAAAGCCACTTTATTTGTTCTTTGCGTTTCCTGATGTAAATGTTCATTATTATAATTGTTATTATTATTATTATTATTATCAGTAATAGTGATAAATGAGTGAAATCTTTACCTTCGATGCCTAAAACTCCTCTCTGTTTGTTTTCATCAGAAACTTCAAACTTGTCGATGATTTCTGCGACAAACTCGGGAGTGACGTCGATCATCTGCAGAGGAAACATTTGACCTGTGATGACCTTTATTTCACGCCACATGTTGTCAGTTACTTGTTTGACCTCTGACCTTCTGCTCGTTACGCAGGAAGTGGGCGAGCTCTTCGGCCGTCAGGTGGTCCTTCCTGTCACTGTGTGCCATCATCAGCAGGAAGAGGTCGCGTCTCAGTGACATCATTTTATAGAAGACGGAGAACTCGTCGTATGTTAGCGTCCCCTGCTGGTCGTCCGTGTCAGCTTCCTGAGAACATGGAGAAGAAATAGACACAAAAAGAGGATGTTGAGCTGATTGCAAAATAATGTGCTGTCAACTATATCCACAGACAGACTGACTGCCAGATAATGAGCTGTTATCTACATCCACCAACTGATGCTCTGCCAAATACTCATCGAGATCATCGTGACCGTCTTGTTGTTTACATTTGACTGGAAACTTTTATTTTCACTTTGTTTTGTTTGACTTCCTGTTGTGTGTGTGTGTTTGTGAGTTTGTTTGGGTGTTTGTGTGTTGACATCACTGACCTGAAACATCTGCTTGACTTTCCTTCGAGGAAGATTAACGTTGAGTTTGTGCAGCAGTTGGTAAATTTCCTCAATGTTCAGGAGGCCGTCGCCGTTTTTATCGGCTTCTTCAAACGTTTGTTTCATCCACGTCACAAACACACGTTAAAGAAAACACACAAATCCGTCCTCACCAACACACACATGAACACGTATAAATCTACAGATAAGGATATTGGTTGTGTGTCCGCTGACGTTTGGCGAGCGAGTCCTCGTCACTGATCCCCGCCATCAGGAACTGCAGGCCAGTGATCCAGGTTCTGGCTTCGTCTGCGTTAGACGTGACCAGGTCCAGAGACTCCATGTGGTTTCCATGGTAAACAGTGAAGCAACAGGCGGGGTCAAAGGTCGTGTCTGTGTGGCGATGGAAGACGTCCGATTGTCCTCCCTCTGTCACTTTGTACAGAGAGTCGATGGTGACTGAGGAGGAGGAGCAGGAGGAGGATGTTTGTTTGGATAAGAAATTAACATATATATAATGTTGTAATAACAATAATAATAATAATAATAATATTGTTACTCTTTGCTTTCTCGCTCTTTCGTGACGGTTTCCATCGCAGACAAGAACGATGTTCGTCCAGGAAGAAAAGTCTGACCAGAGCTTTAGATCCTGGTTTCAGTTTCACCATCTGTGTCCCAGACTGCATCACACTCATGCATCGCTCCACTGCACACACACACACACACACACACAGAGGGGACAGGTGTCTCACTTTTCACGTCTTTTCTCAGGAAGACGTGAAAAGTGAGCGTGAGTCTCAGGAAGCAGCTGAGAGACAAACAGAGACGCGACTGTGAGGAAACACTGAGCTGCTTTCACTGAGGGCAGCTGAATGTCTCTCTGTCTGTCTCACTGATGAGACACACACACAGACAGAGACTGTGTCTCATCAGTGAGTGTCTCCTTCTGCAGAAGAAGAAAATAAAACATAAATATTAAACAAAGAAGATGCATCAGTTACAATTACTACAATAATTATTGCAATAATAATCATTATTATATAATTATAATGTCATTTATTGTCAGATTAAGATTTGTTTACGTAAGCTTTTAAATGTTTACTCTCAGAATCTTCAGTCACTAAAACTGATTTTTAAAGTCTTTACTTTAAACTTTATATAAAATATCATTTATATATAAATGATTAAACACACACATCAGCAGGGGGCGCTCAAGCTTCAGTGTACACAAGAGATTAAATAATTTCACATTTTATTTGATTTATAAAAATAACTATGAAGTGAGGGGCCACATGTGGGCCGCGGGCCACAAGTTTGTAGCACACTGTCACGTCCAGCAGGTGGCGCTCTCTTGTTTAATATTTAACATTTTTAATGATCAGGATTATTATTTATTAACAACCGATTTTTACAAATTATACTTTTTTGTTTCATTCATTCATTCATTCATACTGAGTTCATTCTTCTTGCAAATATAGCGTCACTGTCACTGAAGTGAAAATTAAGAGAAACCTGTCAGAAATAATCTTAATCTGGTTGTTTTTTAGTTTTTTGTAAAGTTTAAGTGCAGATCCTGAGTCTCACACACACACAGGTTTCTCAGGTAGTACCTGTGTGTGCCAGAGGGGGCGCTTTCTGCTGTCTGACCACACATTAAAAACCTTTATGACATTGAGAACCAGAATAAACAGATTAACTCTGTTTCATGTCCACACTTTTTACAGATTAACAACTTTAATCTGATGTGAAGCACAAAGGATTATGTGTGTGATCACGTGATCACACACACATTCATGTTATCATCATGATGAATATGAATACATAAAAGTTTCTGTTAACTAATCACTAGTTAGTAAATAACCAACAAAACAGGAGGAGCAGGAGGAGCAGGAGGAGGCACCATCAGGAGCGACGCGGGATTATTAAATGTCTTTGCTCAAGAACCCTTAGACCAGGAATCAAACCCACAACCTAATACCACTCACTCTACGTGTGTGTGTGTGTGTGCGCGGTCCCGGTCGACTGGTCGATGAATCAGTCGATAGTTCTGGTTCGAATCAGATTCTAATAAGTCGACTTTCTTCCGTGTTCATTTCATACATGTGACAGGTACAGGTTCATGTGATTTCATCTGGAGGAATGTACCAAGTGCTAACGGGGGTGTTTGCAGAGCACCCCTGTTCCACAGATCACAGCGTGTCTTCAGAGAACACCCCCCTTATTTTCAGTATTTTGGATTAGCCCAACCCACAAGAAGCTGATAGATTAAAGTAGGTTGGTGGTTTTATTTCATGTTAAGCTACAGTCAGTCGTCCTCTAACATCCATGTCACAGACGTCAGCATTTCACAAATGATTTAGTCTAATAATCATTGACTAGTTGTATAACTGCAGGCGCATTGAGGAGGACTCAGCTTCTCCTCACTGAAGCTGAAGCTTCTCCTCTTTGAATCTTCTCCTCTCTGAATCTTCTCCTCTCTGAAGCTTCTCCTCTCTGAAGCTTCTCCTCACTAACGCTTCTCCTCACTGAAGCTTCTCACTGAAGCTTCTCCTCACTGAAGCTTCTCCTCACTGAAGCTTCTCCTCACTGAAGCTTCTCCTCACTGAAGCTTCTCTCTGAAGCTTCTCCTCACTGAAGCTTCCTGCCTCACTGGCTTCTCTCCTCACTGGAAAGCTACTCACTGGAAGCTTCTCCTCACTGAAGCTTCTCCTCACTTCAAGCTCCTCACTGAAGCTATAAAAAGCAAACTTCTCTCACTCACTCAGCTTCTCCTCACTGAAGCTTCTCCTCTCTGAGCTTCTCCTCTCGACTTCTCCTCACTGAAGCTTCTCTCTCTGGCTTCTCCTCCCGCTGGCTTCTCCTCTCTCAGCTTCTCCTCCTCAGGCTTCTCCTCACTCAAGCTTCTCTTCACTTTCTGAAGCCTCTCCTCTCTGAAGCTTCTCCTCTCTGAAGCTTCTCCTCCTCACTCGCGCTTCTCCTCACTGGCTTCTCTCACCCTAGCAGCTTCTCCTCACTGGAAGCTTCTCTCCTGAAGCTTCTCCTCACTAACCCTTCTCCTCGCAAAACTATCCTCACTAGCAGCTTCTCCTCTCTGAAACTACTCCTCACTAGGCTTCTCTCACTACTTGCTTCTCCCTCACCAGAAGCTTCTCCTCTCGGCTTCTCTCTCTGAAGCTTCTCTCTCCCACTGAAGCTTCTCCTCACAAAACTTCTCTCCTCACTGAAGCTTCTCCTCTCTAGCTTCTCCTCACTAACACCTTCTGCTCCTCACTGACTTCTCCTCACTAACGCTTCTCACCTCTCCCACCAGGCTTCTCCTCACTCAGGCTTCTCCTCACTGAGAAGCTTCTCCTCTCTGAGCTTCTCCTCACTAGCAGCTTCTCCTCACCAGGCTTCTCTCCTCAGAAGCTTCTCCTCCTGGAAGCTTCTACTCACTGGAGGAAGCTTCTCCTCACTGAGCTTCTCCTCTCTGAGCTTCCTCCCTCCCTTCTCCTTCTCCTCACTGCAAGCCTCTCCTCTCTGAAGCTTCTCTCACTGAAGCTCCTCTCTGAAGCTTCTCCTCACTGAAGCTTCTCCTCACTGAAGCTTCTCCTCACTGAAGCTTCTCCTCACTTCTCCTCACTAAGCTTCTCCTCACTGAAGCTTCTCCTCTCTGAAGCTTCTCCTCACTGAAGCTTCTCCTCACTGAAGCTTCTCCTCACTGAAGCTTCTCCTCCTCTCTTGACTGTCACAACATGAGCAGCTGTGTCAGTGATGCACACGCACACACACACGCACACACACACACACACACACACACACACATCGATCTTCTAAATGAGCGTCACTGAAGCCGACAAATGAAAACAGAAGCAGCTTTTAACAAAGATGAATTAGAAAGAGAAATGTTTCTTCTTAGAGATAAGGAGAGATGATGAAGAAGAGAAAGAGAGAAGGAGAGATGATGAAGGAGAGAATGAGAGAAGGAGGGACATCTCATTAAATCAGTGAACGCAGCCACGGAGGAAAAACACAGCTTCAGAAATAAACACGTGACGACTGCAGATCATTTTACACCAGGACTGAACCACAGTCTGTGTGTGTCTGTGTGTGTTATATTGTGTGTTTAACCCTATCAGGGTGTGGGCCCGACTATCAGGGGCTATCGCCCTATATCAGCTGAGATTGGCACAGCGCCCCCTGTGGCCCTCATGTGGAGGATAAAGTGGTAGAAGGTGGATGAACAACACCATGACAGTGTGTTTACATTTATGTTGAAAGTCTGATTTTAGTCAGACTAAGACATGTTAGTCTGACTAACAGGATCATGTGATTCATAGTCTGATTACTCCTGCATGTAAACACTTAGTCAGACTGGAGACAGACAACATGTCCTCCCCGGTCTTTGACCCTGAAGTAGAAGAAGACAACAACGGATAAACTGCAGGACTATTGGTGGACAACACAACAACCACAAGAGACATGTCCCTCTAATGTCTCATCATTAACATGGACAACAGGTACAAGAAATACAGAACCACAGCACACTGTCCATCAGCTGCTGTCAGCCAATCATCCAACATGATGAGGATCATCTATGACAGGATGAGGATAATCTATGACAGGATGAGGACCATCTATGACAGGATGAGGATAATCTATGACAGGATGAGGACCATCTATGACATGCTGAGGACCATCTAGGACAGGATGAGGAGCATCTATGACATGATGAGGATAATCTATGACAGGATGAGGACCATCTATGACATGATGAGGATCATCTATGACAGGATGAGGATAATCTATGACAGGATGAGGACATCTATCTATGACATGATGAGGACCATCTATGACAGGATGAGGACCATCTATGACATGATGGGGATAATCTATGACAAGATGAGGACCATCTATGACATGAGGATCATCTATGACATGATGAGGACCATCTATGACAGGATGAGGATCATCTAAAACATGATGAGGGTCATATTTGAGAGGATGAGGATCATCTATGACAGGATGAAGACCATCTATGACAGGATGAGGATCATCTATGACAGGATGAAGACCATCTATGACAGGATGAGGACCTTCTATGACAGGATGATGATCTTCTATGACAGGATGAGGAATAGACTGCTGGTTGAAGGTTCTTCTTCAATTTTCACTGAATCATTGTCAGAAAATTCAGACAGAAAAAAAAACAAAGTGATGAAATGATTGACAGGAGGAAAAACTCACCCCTCTCCAGGTTCAGGTTTCTACACACTTCAAGTTCTGCCATTGAGGACTGAAGGTGTTCTCACCATCTCCCTCCATGTGCTCCTGACAACATGTTCCTCCACCAAAACAAGTCTGAACACCAACCACACGTTTCTCCACCAACACTAACAACCTTCACATGAAGAACAACATGATTCTTCTGCTGCTGCTGCTGCTGCTGTAGAAGCTGCTGCTGCTGTAGAAGCTGCTGCTGCTGCAGCTGCTGTAGAAGCTGCTGTTGCTGTAGAAGCTGCTGCTGCTGCAGCTGCTGTAGAATGTGCTGCTGCTGCTGTAGAAGCTGCTGCTGCTGCTGCTAAAGCTGCTGCTGCTGCTGTAGAACCTGCTGCTGCTGCTGCTGTAGAAGCTGCTGCTGCTGCGCTCTCATCCACAGTCTGAGCGCGCGCACACTGTCCTCACTGAGGAACCACCATAAGCTGATTCTCTCTCTCTCACACCCCCACAGACACAGTGTCTCTCTCTCACTCACACACACACACACACAGTACGTCTGTCTCTCTCACTCTCTCTCTCTCTCTCTCTCACACACACACACACACACTCTGGTTTCATCAGACAAACAAACAGCAGATTTTTTAAATCATCATCACAGAAAACATGTGTAGATGTGAATCTATATGAAGTGATGAATATAGAGAACACATACAAACACACACACACGTTTTCACTGATGTTTAGAATCAGACTCATGAGTGGAGACAAGTCTCCCCCTGCTGTTCACTCTGTGACATACACTTTCCTTTGTATCTGTGTGTGTGTGTGTGTGCGTGCGTGTGCGTGCGTACCTTGATAGCTGCTGTTGTCAGTCAGAAAGTGTCGTCTGTACTGAGGATCTTTTCTGTTCTTCACGACCCACGAGCTCATGATGACAGACAGACAGACAGACAGACAGTAACAGATCACCTGAGAGGAGAAAACATGATTTCATCAGGTTTATTTATTCAAGCAGGAGTAAAAGTCAGTGAGACACTCTGTCTCTAACCCATGAGAAAACTTTATTAACACTGAGCAGTGTGGACAGAGTGGACAGTTGTGATAATTCAGGTTTATATTTGTTTACTGAGTTTTTTAAATACAGGAAGTAAAGACAAAGAAGTTACACAGTTTTTATATAACGCATGTGTTCATCTGGTGCTAATGCTAATTTTCTAGAATGAATCAGTGAGTGACAGTGAGTCCTTACTGATACTGTTCATAAATAAATAAATAAAAAGTGGAAAATGATGACGTCACAGTCGTTTGTTAATGAGCCCCACCGACCTCTGACCTCTGACCTTAGCTGAACCTGTTTCAGTTACAAATCCAACATTTCACTGGCTTATTCAGATTAGAATGAAACATGAGCATCATTTACTGATGAGGAACCACATCATTCACCAATTCATACCCATTCACTCACACATTCATACAGCGTATCTATCAGGAGCAACTAGTTTTTTTAGAAACACATTCACGGCCAGGTTTTAAACCCACAACCTCTCTCACACACACACACTCACACACACCAGCTGGATTCTAAAGGTTTCCACTGCCACAAACCTGACACCAGCAACTGATCCTGACACTGATCCACAGGTCACTTTTTACAGCTGATACATTCCTCTACACACACACACACACACACACACACACACACACACACACACACACACACACACACACGCACACACACACACACACACACGCACACACACACACGCAGGTGTTAATCAGAAACTGTTGTTGTTATGAAACTGTTGAAAAACACTGAATTAGATGGCTGATGACTGAATTTTGATTTTAAAACAAAGAAGCTCCTGATTAACTTCTAAGAGGCACAGAGAACTACAGGAGCAGACATGGAGAACTTCTCTGGTCCTCAGACATGGAGAACTTCTCCGGTCCACAGACATGGAGAACTTCTCTGGTCCTCAGACATGGAGAACTTCTCCGGTCCTCAGACATGGAGAACTTCTCCGGTCCTCAGACATGGAGAACTTCTCCGGTCCTCAGACATGGAGAACTTCTCCAGTCACACACACAGCAAATGAAGCAGTTGTGTGTGAACAACAGATTTACTGTGAAACACAGTGAAAGGATGAATAACAGGAGCAGAGTTTGAGAGAGTGGCAGCCATCTTAGAATCTCATGTCAGGGTTTGATGAGGTTTCTACGAGTTTGAAGTTCAGGTTCCTGTGACACGGAGGACACATGAAGGAGACACGTAGGAGACACGTAGGAGACACAGAGGAGACACGGAGAACTGTGGTGCTGAGACATAAAGGACTAACTTCAGCTTCTGTCTCTTTAAATGTCTTTGTGTTTCACACCATGGGACACACACACACACGCGCATCACTCTTTCTCAGAAATAAAGGCTGAAGGCCTTTGTTCTGCTCCTCAAATGAACACATGAAGCAGAACTGAACCAGAACTGAACCAGAACTTTACAGTCTGAATCACTGAGTGTAGTAACACACAAACAAACAGACAGACAAATTAAAGGAAGATGACAAACATGAAAGAGAGTGATGAGTTTTTTAGTTGTTGAGAATAAACAGAGTGAAGATGACATCATGCACTTATTCATCCGTCCATCTGGTTTCACAGGTGCACGTGTGTGACTGGTTACTATGTACAGTTTCCTAACAACAGCTGAGAGTGACTCAGCACTTTGTCACTTTATCAAAGTCACAGAAACAAAGTCACTCACTTCAGTGTGAGAGGATGAATCCACGTCTCCTCAGTAATCCCCTCACTGTGAACGTCTGAAAAACTGCTGCACATGGTCCACAACAACTCCACTGCTCTGTCTCTGAGTGAATGAGTGAGTGAGTGAATGAGTGAGTGAGTGAGTGAGTGAGTGATACTCTGGTCCCACTGATGCTGCTGTGGGACCAGAGTATGAGGGAAAGGCTGGAGTGGATTTCAGAGCGGATTTCAGAGGAACAATTAGAAAGTGTATTATTGATCATGTTTCCAGACTAAAGGTGCAGTTACACTAACAATCTAAATCTATATAATTAAATGATGTCATGTTCAGAATGACTTCAGAAGCAGAAACATTTTTTGTTTTGTTTTTTTATGATGAATTTTATTTTCCTGACTTTCTTTATTCCGTCTCTGTCTCTGTGATTGTTTACATTGTAACGTTTGTATATATATATATGTATATATATATCTATATATATATATATATATATATATATATATATATACATTTACATATATAGATATATAAACAAAAGTTTATGTAAGAAAATGAAAGTTTGTAAAGAGTGCATGTGCAGCGTCACAGTGGCATACACAGGCCTGGCATAGGTACTGCAGCACTCACAGTGATTTTGTGAGGGACAGAAACCTGAGCCGTGTTTTCCCTCTCTCTCTCTGTGACAGTTTAAACTGTGGCTCTAAATGCACTTATATTTTAAATCAGTCGACCAATCAGAGCAGCCGAGGCTCAAACTCTCACTGCTGACATTTACACAACAAAAGAGACGCTCGTCCATTCATCAGCTGCTCTCTCACTTTGACTCCTCCTACTCTGCTTTTGTGCTCACAACCAAAGAATCCCCTTTAGCCCCTCTGCCCCCCCACACACTCTCTCTCCTCCTTCAACACTAATCTGCTTCAAACTCTTCTCTGCAGTGAAACATGCTGCAGACACACACACACGCGCCTGCACACACTCACACACACAGACACGCACACACAGCATGTATGGATCCCATGGGGTTTGAGGCCAATAAAGAGACTTTGGCTCTTTGTATTTCACATTTGGTGTTTCTATGGCAACAGTGATTTTAGAGTGGGGGCAAGTGGACCCCCCATCACCCCCCCCAAAAACACCCACACACACATTTACATACCCTGCCCCCATCACACACACAAACATTACAATATTTATATTGTGTAAAAATTAATTATTACTTGATTGATTTTAATGTCTACACTGTTGATTATTATAGACGTTATTATTGCATACTGTCATACTGTGTACATATACAGTATATGCTGTAACTGTATGTGTATATACATGTATATATATATATACATATATATGTATGTTTGTTACTTTGTTTTTCATAAAGAAAATGGACTTTGATGAACATAATAAATTATTTACATCAAATCAGTTTTATTGCCTGAGCTGTGGCACGTGACACTTTGATTCATGTGTCCATAAATGAGGATTCATGTGTCCATAAATGAGGATTCATGTGTCCATAAATGAGGATTCATGTGTCCATAAATGAGGACTCATGAAGGTTTATTTTTTAAAGACGCTCCTCATCAGTCTGAACGCTGGACTGTCTCTGACCGCATTGGCGGCTCTTTCCCATAGGCTGTCCTCCTTCCACAGGCCCCGCCCCTTCCTCTCTGCGCTGACCTCTGCCCTGTGCAGTCGTCTGTGGAGACGCCAGTAGAAGCGAGAGTCGGGCAGAAGTGAAACTGGAGCGGTCCGAGCCAGACCAAGTCTGAGGAGCTGTTCATTTACACAGCGGCTCCACATCCACCCCTGCTGGACAACAGAGGCATTACATGTGTCAGAATAGAGTAATAGAATAATATTCACACATTTACAGTTGGATGAATGAAAGTCTCACTCTGCTCTGAGACAGCAGACAGTGCAGGACGTCGTCTTCACAGCTGATCAGCTTCAGCCAGACAGTGTGAGCAGGAACCAGGTTCTGCTGCAGCCACGTCCTTCCCTCTGTGGTTACGTCCACTCCTGCCAGACGCACCAGCAGCAGAGATGAGGAGGACGCACCTGAGGACGAGCAAAGACACAGAGAAGACAACGTTCTAATGATGATGTGAATCTAAAATTTGTTTGTTGTAGTTGAATAAAGTGAGTAAAAGTTGACCCTGATGTGTCTTTGAAAGTAAAGGTGAGAGCACAGGAACATGAATGGGAACATGTTCCACTTTGACTCCTCCTTCTTCTGTGACAGAGTGAACTTTCCCTCGAAGGCTGACGTTTCTCTCAATGAAACGAGCAGGAATCTCAGACGCTGACTTAAATTTGGTCGTCTGAAGAAGAAGAAGGAGAATGATGATTTATAGAAATCTAGACGTGAGTGTATGATGTCATCAGTCAGCGACTCACTAGTTTGATGCTTCTGCCTATGAGGACGACACCAGCAATCACAAGACCAGTGCTGATGTTCTGTGAGACACATGAGAGACATGAGAGAGACATGAGAGACACATTTTTAGAATATAAAGTGCATTACAAATAAAATGTATTATTATTATTATTATGACATGACATGAGAGACACATGAGAAAAACATGAGAGACACATGACAGAGACATGAGAGACACATGACAGAGACATGAGAAAAACATGAGACACATGACAGAGACATGAGAGACACATGACAGAGACATGAGAGAGACATGAGAAAAACATGAGAGAAGTGAGTATTATTAGTAGTATGAGTATTATTAACAGTAACATGAGTATTATTAACAGTAACATGAGTATTATTAACATTAGCATGAGTATTATTAACAGTAACATGAGTATTATTAACATTAGCGTGAGTATTATTAACATTAACGTGAGTATTATTAACATTAACGGGAGTATTATTAACATTAGCGTGAGTATTATTAGCATTAACGTGAGTATTATTAAATCCTTGTCATGTTTTTTTCTTCTTACCCGAACAACCGTTAAATTGTCATCAACAAACTGTGAGACGACAGAAACCACGTTCACGGTCTGTGTCTCTCTTACTTCTCTGTCTCTCTCTCTTCTCGGTCTCTCTGAACTGTCCGGCATGTTGTTGACATATTTGTCGCCCCGCCCCCGTGGG